>NC_057861.1:37885000-38185000 GCF_019393635.1 Dromiciops gliroides | reverse complement strand
AAGCAATCCTCCAGGTAGCTGCCAAATGACTGTTCTAAGTCACAGATTAGACCATATTCGACCTCCTTGAAAATACTTTGCTGGAAAGGGGCAGCTAGGTGTCAAAGTGGATAAAGCATTGGCCTCAGATTCAGGAGGACTTCAGTTCAAATCTGGCCTTGACATTTGACACTTACTAGCTGTGTGACCCTGGGCAAGTCACTTAACCTTCATTGCCCCCGCCAAAAAAAAAAAAAAAATGCTGGAAACCAGGTCTTTGTAACAGTTCCCAGTCATTTTCAAATCATTGCACTATACCACCACCACCCCCTTTCAAGCTCCCCTTTTATTCCTTATCTTCTCCTACTAGAATGTAAGCTTATGGAGGGCAAAGATTGTCTTCCTCCCTTGTATTAGGGTTGCCAGTATTTAGCAGAGTTCCAGACACTTAGTAAGTGCTTAACAAATACTTTTCCATTCAGTCATTTATTCATCCATTCATTTGTCTTCAGTAACTCCTTATTGCCTCTAGGACAGAATTTCAAGTTAACAAGCATTATTAAGCACATCATTAAGCAATATTTATCAGAGCTGCCCTCAAGGGGCTCACAATCTAATGGGGAAAGCAACATGCAAACAACTATCTACATATTGTATGTACACATACATAGATACATGCATATTTACATTAAATATATATTAAATATGCATTTATATATATTTATAAACATATAAATCTGTACACACAGAGGGTATTCTAGAAAATGTTTAACAACAAACTATGAAAAAGATACATGCATGACAATTTCAAATTAAAATTGTATCAATACCTTCTTAAATCTAGACATCAACAAACAATAAATGAAGCCTTTATTTTACCATTTTTACAATTTCTGAACTATAATGCTCATGTTGAAAACTAAAATCATGAGTCAGTTTGAGCTGGCTCCAGCAATATTATACACACACACACACATATACACACATACACACACATATGTGTGGATAGCTGGGTATTATATATGTGTGAAAAACATGTATGTAACATATAGCAGGTCTTCATGTGTTTTTATAAATACACTTATATGCATGTACATGTGTGTAATGTGTATATGTTATAATTGTAATGTATACCCATATGTGCACATATTCACAACATGTATGTATAACTAAATTAGAGAGTGATCCTAGAAAGTCATCTTGCTTAAATTTCTCAGCCTATCATTTAAAAGCCCTTCCCAATCTAGTTGTAGCCTAACCTTCCATATGACTTCACATTCCTCCCTTCAGCACACTCTAGCCAGATTTGCCTACCAGCTCTTCCTCCAATGTGATAAGCCATTTCCTGTATAGAGGAGGGCTAACGCCATCACTTGGAATTCACTCCCTCCTCACCTCCACCTCTTAGAATATTTAACTTCCTTCAGTCTTCATCTCAGGAGCCTCCTGCATGAGATTTTGCCTCCTACAAAAAATTTTTCCTACTCCCCTAATTGTGGTGATCTTTTCCTCCTGAGATTACTCTACATATGTTGATCTATCCTGGTCCCACCCCCCAGCTCCCATCTGTAGAATGGAAGCTTCTTCAGAGCAAGATAGGTTTCATTGTTTTTGTTGTTGTTTTTGATAACTCAAGTGTCTAACCCAGTGTCTTTCACATAATAAATACTTGACTGACATTTACAAGATACTTTAAGCTTTTCAGAGCATTCTTCAGACACTAGTTCATTTGAGCCTGAATATGATTCTGTAAGGTAGGAGATATTACTATCCCATTTTTCAAATGAGGAAACTAAGGCTGAGAGTGATTAAGAGACTAATGAAGGGTCACACAGCTCACAAGCAGGATTTGAATCCAAGGCCTCTTGAGTATTGTTGAATGTAATAGACTGCTCAGGACCCTTCCTGCTTAAGATCCTACGATTCCCAATTGCCAGCCAGTTCTCTCCAGGCCTTCCCTGGGCACTCCCATCTGTCTTCCTCCAGGATCTAGCTAGTCTAAGCTTCCTGCTGCTATTCCTTCAGGAGGAGTGTCAGATTGTTGGAGGCTGAAGAGCATGAAACTCCTTCCCATTTTTGCTATGCCCACAGATAAACACTCTGTGCTCTCAGACCAGGTGTTTGCTAATCTTCCTTTGCTCTGGTTAAGCTTATTGGATTTTCAGGCAGTGACTGCCATTCAAAAAACCCTTGAGTGTCAATGATCCGAGCAACTGATCAGAATTCTTGCTGAGGGCCAGCCATAGTCCTCTAAGGGATCCAAGCTATAGATCCCAAGTGAGAAATAGAAAGTGGAGCTATATTTACTGGGTGATAAAAATCAGGTTTCTATTTCTTGTCTGGAAGAGTTAAGAAATTGATGTGCCTTGGCTAGAATCCAGGCCAGCATGCTAATCCATTCGTGAAATAAAGAACTAAGCATGCTACCTGGAAATTTCTTCCAGTGTTGGTTTTGATGGTATTTAGGCCCAGCATGTAACTTGGCTCTGACATTTCAGTTGCAAACAATCAAAAATGCATTTGGTGGTTAGAGCACTGACCCTGGAATCAGGAATACCTGGGTTCAAATCCGGCCTCAGACACTTAACACTTACTAGCTGTGTGACCCTGGGCAAGTCATTTAACCCCAATTGCCTCACTAAAAATAATGCATTTGAATCCTTTCTCTGATTTCTCTTAGAGCTCTAACTATGGTGGTGTGACAGGGGCTCTGCCCACCAGAGACACCCATGTTAAAGGGCACTTTGAACCCTTTAGCAGCATAGAAAGAACTATTATTTATTGTAGGTATAGAACTAGAAGAGAATTTAGAGGTCAATTACTCTAATTCCCCCCATTTTACCGATGAGGAAACTAAGGCCCTGAGAAATTAATTAACTAATCCTCTCCACTTCTTGGCTTTCCTGATGTCCTTCAAGTCCCACCTAAAACCCTACCTTCTGCAAGAAACCTTTCCCAATCTTCCATAAGACTCACACCTCCCCTCTGAGATGTTCTCCAATTAATCCCGTATATGCCTTGTTTGGACATAGGTGTTTGCATGTTGTTCCCAGTTAAACTGTGAGTTCCTTGAAGCCGTTTTACTCTTTCTCTGCATCCCTTGTGCATAGTTTAGTGTCTGGCACATAGTAGGCACTTAATATATGCTTGTTGACTCTAGACTGTTATTAACTATATTGTAATTGTTCAGTGTTTCTATCATGTCCGATTCTTTGTGATCCCCATTTGGGGTTTTCTTGGCAGAGATAGTGGAGTGGTTTGCCATTTCCTTCCCCAGCTCATTTTACAGATGAGGAACTAAGGCAAACAGGGTGAAGTGACCCAGCTAGTAAGTGTCTGAGGCCAGATTTAAATTCAGACCCAGTGTGCTATCTACTGTTCCACCAAACTCCCTATTAAATGTGTGTTCAGGGCAGATAGATGGCACAGTGGATAGAGCACCAGCCCTGGATTCAGGAGGACCTGAATTCAAATATGGCCTCAGACATTTGGACACTTCCTAGCTATGTGACCCTGGCAAGTCACTTAACCCTCATTGCTACACACACACACACACAAAGATAGATAGATAGATAGATGTTCAACTTCATCAAGGATCACTTTCTCCATCTATAAAATGGTGATAATAACAGCACCTACCATACAGGGTTGTTGGAAGAATCAAAATAGATAATGTGTAATGCTTTGCAAGTCTTCTAGCACCATAGAAAAGGCAACTATTATTACATTCAATGACGAGCAAATGATCAGTCTCGGCCAGAAGGATGTCCCAGTTAAAACTATAGAACAGCTGAGCCCGTGAGCAACCAATTCACCAAAGTGGTCTTGAAAAGACAGCATTCCAAAAGCAATGAGGGAAACAAGTGAAAGGAGCTCTCCCCCCACCCTGGTGACTCTGGCCTGTCATTGTCCCCAAGATGCCAAGTCTGAAGACAAGATAAAAGATAGTTTTGAGTCTGGCCAGTTTGATCGCTAGTGTCTGTCTATGAAAAGCCCATAAACCCCAGGCTCATACAGAATGTACTTCTGTCAGTACTGAGCAGTCAAGACCTAATAAAACCAGGAAACATGGTACCATGAGGCCATCCTTCCTTAGATTGGGTCTTTGGATCTTTGTTATGAGTAATGAGTGGAACCTTTGGATTAAAGCAGCTTATAAAATAATGTAGTAAATACTGTGTTTTTCTTTTCATTTAAACACATCACACTTGTAAATAACCCCAGTAACCAGTAATGCCTTTTGACATGTGATTTATTATCCTGCAAAAGTAGAAGCCATAGAGCCCAGGGGACACATCTTTCTTTTAACACCTCTAGGAAAAACAAATCTTATTACCAAGCGTTTAAAACTGGCCGTATGTTTTATGTCTTCCTAGAAATTCATGTTCTTTCTTTCTTAGCCATGGTAGGTCTTGCCTTTTACTTGCATGGAGTTTGGAGAGTTCACCCTTTGTATTTTGATTGTCTTGTGGTGTGGGGCCAGTCACAGAGAAAGAATCACAGTGTCATGGAATCTCAGAGTTGGAAGGGACCTCAGAGATCATCTAATCTAACGTGTACATGGCATTCCCTCTTCTGTTTCTGTGATTTTGTTCAATTTCTACCCTCACCCCACCCCCATAAAACATACACACCTATCTTTCTGGAAATGAAATCCACTTCCTCCTCAATTCTTCCTTTTATAATTTCTCACTCCTTCTAAACATAGTTCATGTGTCACATATTTTCGTGATGCCTTTCCAGATCCCCTCAGTTATGAGCGATATCTTCCCTTTAAATTTTGTACATATACTTCATATTTACTGACTTGCTTATTTATTATATTCCCCACTCCTGATGGGCTGGAGACTCCTTAAAAACAGGAACTTTTTGATTCTTTTTTCTTCAAATCCTCAATGCATGGCAAGGTACCTTAATAATAATAATCAGCACTTAATAAATATTTGTTGAATTATATCAGATTGAATTGTATTGGGTTGGGTTGGGTTGGGTTGGGTTGGAATGGTTTGAGTTGGATTCAATTGGATTGGATTGGGTTAAGTTGGGATGGTTTGAGGTTGAGGTTGGGTGTAGGTTGGGGTAGATTAGTATCCTGTCTATAACATCCTCAGTGAGAGGTGCTCCAGAGTTTGAAAACCTCCAGTGAGAGGTAATCCACTATAGGCAGTCAGTCCCACAATTTGATCACTCTAGTTGTTGGAAAATTTTCCCCACATCAAATTTAAAATGGCCTTTCCCCAACTTCCACTCATTACTCCTGGTTTTGTCCTCTGGAGGTAGGTCTTCAAAGATTGAACATTAGTAAGACTTTTTTTGTTAATTTGTGATTTGTATGTGTGTTTTATTAATAGGAAGCTGCCATAAGTTGTTGGATCCAATTCAGTGATGGTTCAGTCATGCCCTTGGATATTTATGATGTAAAGGACTTCTCTCTGATGGTGACATCCCTTGATGAGAAGGTGGTCTCCATCAACCAAGACACCACATTCAAATGGCCTGTTATTACTGCTGAAATGGAGGAAGGGCAAGGTGCTCTGGTGAAGGTGGAAATGGTGATTAGTGAATCATGCCAGAAGTCTAAGAGGAAGAGTGTGCTGGCTGTTGGGACAGGAAATATCAAAGTTAAGTTTGGCCAGAATGATGCCAACCCCAACACGAGTGACAGCAGACATGGGGGAAGGGGTCACCTGGAAACCCATGCCAGCGACAGGAGGCCTAAAACAAACTGGCAAGAAAGAATGAGACCAGATGGGCAGTTTTTCAGCAATTTCTCCATGGATCGCATGGAAGGCAGGGGAGCCACAACAGACAGATCCATCTTCTGGAAGAAGAATAAACAAGACAGTCTTTTAGATGATAATAGCCATCTACAGACCATCCCCATGGACTTCACCAGCTTCCCTGCCCAAGTGGATCTCCCAAGGAACAATGGAGAGATGGAGGACAATGACCTAGTACAGACACCCCGGGGCTTAAGCGACTTAGAGATTGGGATGTATGCTCTGCTGGGTGTCTTCTGCCTTGCTATTTTGGTCTTCTTAATTAACTGTGTGACCTTTGCATTGAAATACAGGCATAAGCAGGTTCCTTTTGAGGAGCAAGAGGGCTTGAGTCATTCACATGATTGGGTGGGGTTAAGTAACCGAACAGAACTTTTGGAGAATCAACTGAATTTTCCCTCCCCACAGGAAGAACAGATCACTGCTATTGACAGAGGGGTAGATTTTGAGGAGAGTAAATATCTCCTCAATACAAACTCGCAAAAGAGTCTCAATGGTCAGGTTTTCAAGTCTTCAGAATCTCCATTTGCTGATGGGAAAGACCAGAAAAGTGAGCCCACAGCTTCCCCTACCTCTAAGCGAAAAAGGGTGAAATTTACCACCTTCACCACCATTTCCTCAGATGAGGGATGCCCTACAGTTAACTCCATCCTGATGAGCAGTGTGGACGACATAAAATGGGTTTGCCAAGACATGGATCTGGGAGAATGTAAAGAACTGACAAACTACATGGAAAGGTTACATGAAAAGGTGTAATTGGATACACGTGAACATTTGTTTTTCTGCTCACCTTCTGCCTTTAATTTTGGGTAGTGAGGCACAAGGACATCTCACAAGGAAGTAAACTGACAATATAAGAGGAGAGAAACATCATCAGCTGAGGACCAGAAAACCACCTGAAGTCAGTGGAATGGAGTCCCAGAGTCAGAGTCAAGATAGGCATTCTCATTCCAAAAGTCTTATTCAAAATTAGGTATATTTGAAATCTGCCAAAACATGGCAGGATTTTCATAACTGGAAACAAAAATAAGATTTTATTTGATGAACTTTTTGAGGAAAGAACAACTTCTCTTTCTCTTTTTCTCTCTATCAATCTTTTTTTTTTAATAAATGTAGCAATTTGGATTTACAAAATCCAAGTAGCTCCCATACAGACTGTGGAGAAAAAAATAAGACTTAGGTTCAGTTTTTTTTTTAAAAATGGATCAATGAAAGGAAGCACACCAGCTAAAATAAGAGCAAAATATCTAGCCATGAACATTATTGAAAATGGACAGAGATTGGTTTCACACTAGACACTGAGAAGTGACTGTTGTGACTTCATATTCCCCAGATATTGAGGGGGAAAACCTCCTTGGCAATCAAAAAGGCAGAACATTATTGGCCCCATAGAGAAAGGGGGAAAGCGTGCTGATAAGATGTAACCATATATGTAATGAGATAATGAGAAATCAACTCCATGGGGTGCTTTGGAGTAGTCTTTAATTTTTAAGGTAAGAGACAGGACACACTGGCATCAATTTACTGGACACAGATTTCCAATTAGGTTCAAAGAACCAGTTTCTTTTTTAGCAAGCTCACACCATCCATCTCTAACATTTCAATTTGTACACCTTATCCACAATCCTGCCATTCTATAAGGGTTTAGTCACAGGTCACAGGGAACTTTTCAGCCCTCAGTAAGGGATTGCTGGGTGGCAGAGATAAAATTAAGATGGGATGGGGGTGCCATGGGTAGCTAACATCAATAGAGCTGGCTTCCTCCCTACCATGGTTCTCTTAGTCCCTGAGACTTATGGTCCTCTACATAGCATAACCACCCCTGTTGCTTTCCAGTCCCAGGGCTTGGGCTAGACTTTCTGGGGAATTGTACCCAATAGGAGCAAAATCTTCCTTTTCCAATCTTCCTACCTAGATGGATTTTCCTTGAGTAACAGAATTCCTAGTTACAGCTCTGCTAAGTTGGGAAAACTATCTTTGCCCTTCTTGTATGCCCCTTCGCCGTGTCTTCCCAGTTCTGCATCATTTTATAGGATTCATTCTACCAAGCCATCTGGGATCACTTGGTACTTGCTTCCCATGTGGTTATTTTAATAAAGTAGCTGATTGGGTTTAGAAAGGAGAAATTAAGGATCAATCATGCTAAATTCAACGTAGCCTTAGTCCCCTTAATTTTTAAGAAAAGATCACTGGGATATTTCATTATCCATCTCTAAGTCTGTTCTATGGTGTTTCCCAGCATGAAGATTTTCCCTCATAGACACCAAGATGGAAAAACTAGCTCTTAGAATGTGAATGTGCAGGAGGAGAGAGAAGGAAAAGCCCAGCACTTAATAAAAACCACAAGTCTCCCAGGAAAATCTTTGTACTACATCCCTTGATCCCATTAGGATGTGAGCTCCTTGGGAGGAAGAACTATTTTTCCCATTTCTTTGTAGCCCCAGGGCTTAGCACAATGCCTGACACCTGGTAAACACTTAATACATGTTTGTTGACTTAACTGTTTGAGAGCTCTGCTACTAGGCAACAGAAAAGACAAAGACGTAAACCTTAGTCCCTGCCCTCAGAAGCTTACAATTTACTTGGAGGGATACAGCTTGTCTACCAGGAAGGGGCATAACAAAATAATTTCAAGAGGGAATGAGCATTTCCCACTTAGTAAAGAGATGGGAATAATGGGATGGGAATGTCTGTGAGCGATCAAGAAGGGCATCCTGATCCCTGACCCAGTGGGGTGAAGGAAATTAGGAATCCTAAAAGGTCGGGGTGAAGGTGAAGAGAAAATTTGTTCCTAAACTGGGGCTTCAATAGCCAGCCATCAACTGCTTCCAATCCTAAAGCTGGTTAATTTGGTTTTGCTGCTTTTTAAACCCAGCACACATTTCCCATGATTTTTTTCCCATTCAGTTATATCCTAAAGTCTCTTTCACTCCTCATTACTGCTCCAGGCAGCTCACTGCTTCACCCCCTCCTCCATCACTTCCCTAGTCAGAATCCATCTATACTTAGAATATATTGTAGATTGTAAGAATGTAATATATATTTATAAATATACTAACTGTAAATAAAATTTGCGTTCAGTGGCTTCAGTTCTTCCCTCCTTTCTGCACATCGTCCCCTGGAAAGGCTTGGCAGTCGGTTTCAGGGAGCTGTCCAAGGCTCTGGCTTTCGGTAAATGAAAATGCAGATTTAAGGATCCCCTCACAATCTAATTACAAACCTTTACATCATGTAATGCTGCTCTTCATGTGGAGAGGATGTTGACACCCGATGACAAAGTGCACTGTGCAGCAAGGCTTTCATTCTGAATTGAAAAGTATTTGCAAATAAATCACATGTGTACATCCTTACTAAAAGCCTGCTGAGTGTGCCTGAGATGACAGTAAGTGGTAGGCGGGGTGAGGCAGGTGCAGAAGCCCCTCAGTGAGGGGTCTGCCTGCCTAGAAGATGGGAAGTCGTCAGTATAAATTGGTGCATTTGAATTTCTCAAAGAAACAAAGTGCACAAATCCAGACATGTGCCTTCTAGGACATTTAGTGGGAAAGTACAACTTGACAAAAGAACTCTTGGCCAATATAGTGAGTGGGTGGGTGGAAATAATGGGGGCAACTAGGTGATGCAGTAGATAGAGTGCTAGGCCTAGTAAAGAACATCTGAGTTCAAATCAGGCCTCAGACACTTCTTAGCTGTGTGACCCTGGGCAAGTCACTTAATCCTGTTTGCCTCAGTTTCCTCATCTGTAAAATGATTTGGAGAAGGAAATGACAAACCACTCCAGTATCTCTGCCAGGAAATCCCCAAAAGGGATCATGAAGAATCACACACGAGTAAAATGACTGAACAACAAAAAATAGGAAATAATGCCAGATTTAGAGTCAGAGGACCCAAGTTTGAAACTCAACCCTATTTCCTATATGTGCAACCCAGGTCAAATTTTAAAACACTCCAGTATGTTTGTCTAAAATGCTCTGTAAGAAATAATAATGAGAGCTGACATTTATATAACACTTTAAGATTTGCAACGTACATTACCAATATCATCTAGTTTAATCCTCAAGACAACCATAGGAGATGGGCATTATTATTATCCCCATTCCCAAAGTTGAGGAAACTGAGGCTGAAAAAAGTTTTCTGGGATAACATGGCTGGTAAATATATGAGGCAGGATTTGAACTTGAGTCTTCCTTGACTCCAACTCCAGCCCTCTCTCCTTTATGACATATTATTTGTTGGGGGTAGGGGGGAGCAGTGGTTAGGAGCTGTGATTACAATGGTCTGGAGGGTGCCTGTTGAAGAAAGCCCCTCCCCACCAGTGCAGATCAGAACCTGTTCTACAGCTTAAAATATATTATAAAATGCAGACGAGTTGTCTATATATGTATGGTCTTAGAGTTAGGTAAGTCACTTTGCCTCTCTGTGCCTCAGTTTCCTCTTCTGAAAAATGAAAAATGAAAACATTTGACTAGATAGCTTTGAGGTGGTGCAGTGGATAGACAGAGTGCCAGGCCTGGAATCAAGAAGACTCATATTCCTGAGTTCAAATTTGACCTCTGACACTTCCTAGCTGGGTGACACTGGGAAAGTCACTTAATCCTGTGTGCTTCAGTTTCCTCATCTGTCAAATGAGCTGGAGAAGGAAATGGCAAATCACTCCAGTATCTATCTCCACCAAGAAAACCCCAAATGGGGTCATGAAGAGTCTGACTGAACAAGATTGAAAAACAACAACCCTTTAAAATGGTGTTAGCAAGGGGGGCGGCTAGGTAGCGCAGTGGATAAAGCACCAGCCCTGGATTCAGGAGTACCTGAGTTCAAATCCGGCCTCAGACACTTGACACTTACTAGCCGTGTGACCCTGGGCAAGTCACTTAACCCCCATTGCCCAGCACAAAAAAAAAAAAAATTGGTGTTAGCAGAATCTCTAGTTGTGACATTCTACTAGCAGGTTGTAAAGTTAAAGTACTAGATTTACTTAGGACTCATACTTATTCCTTATCAAGGTTAAGCATTGAAAATGTATATAGTATTTTAAGGTTTGTAAAGCACATCATATATATATATATATATATATATATATATATATATATATATGTGTGTGTGTGTGTGTGTGTGTGTGTATGTATGTATGTATATGTATACATAAAATTTCATTTGACCCTCAGAACAATCCTGGGAGATAGAGGCTGTTATTATCTCCATTTTACAGATGAGGAAATTGAGGCTGAGGGTGGTGAAATGGCTTGCCGAGGGTCACACAGCTAGGAAATATCTAAGGCAAGATTCACACTCAGGTCTTCCTGATCCCAGTTCCAGAGCTCTATTCACTGTCAAGGGCTAGCACTGAGAGGAATCTTAGACGTAGTCTACTCCAACTTCCTTATTTTTAGTGATGAAAAAAACTGAGATCCTGAGAAGTTAAGTTGCCCAAGGTCACACTGCAAGTAAATACCAGGGTCAGAAGTTGAATTCAGAGCTTACAACCAAGTTGAATGATTTCTGGGAACAATCCTGTGTGATTACATAAGTCACTTTCAATATTTCTTTGGGAATTTTTGCTAATCTCTAAAGAGTCATATATCAACCACATTTGGTAGAAAGAACTATTCCTTTATTTGTTCAAGCAGAGCCTGGAATATTGTGATGGGTATTTAGGTAGGAAATGAGGGACTGACTGCACAATAAGTTTCCTTCCACCTCTTAGTTTCTATTTTTAAAAAACTGAAGAGAGGCAAAGAGAGAGAAAGGAAGAGGGAGAGAAATATTTACTTTGTATGAATTTTGATTTTGCTTATCTTTCTACAGTTGAAAACTCACACTTACCCAGCTAGGTGATCCAGCATCTGGAGTGCTAGTGTCAGTTAGACTTGAATTTCTTCTTGGTCGGTTTGTTTGTTTTGCAGGCAATGGGGGTTAAGTGACTTGCCCAGGGTCACACAGCTAGTAAGTGTCAAGTGTTTGAGGCCGGATTTGAACTCAGGTTCAAATCTCAGCTCATTTGAACTCCTGAATATAGGGCCGGTGCTTTATCCACTGGGCCACCTAGCTGCCCCAGTTAGACTTGAATTTGAATCCTGCCTCACACACTGAGTAGCTGTGTGATACTGGGCAAGTCACTTAACCTCTCTCAGTCTCAATTTCCCCTGCTGTCAAAAGGGAATCATAACAGCACCTACCTCACAGGGTTGTTGTGAGGATCAAATGACATAATATTTGTCAAACACTTAGCACAGTACCTGGCATGTAGTGGTGCTTAATAAATGCCTGTTTCCAGCCTATCTGCTCTCTGTCCCCAAGAAGAATGTAAACTCCTCAAAGGCTGGGACTGTTTTCATGTTTTTCTTGGTATCTTCAGTGCCTGGTACATTGTAGATGCTCACTGAAGACTTATGAATGAATAAATAAATGAATGAATGAATGAATGAATGAATGAATGAATGAATGAATGAATGAATGAATGAATGACTCTGAGAGGATGCTAAGTGGGAAATAAAATACTGAGAAACACCTGAGAAATAGTTTTCACTTTTTCCAGGTCACTGGAACACTGGAAAGACTGGACTTCTTTCCTTACTTTCTCCCTTTCCCTACTTTCCTTTTTCTCTCTCTTCCTCTCTCTCCTTATTTATTTATTTTTCCCCATCTCTCCCTTTTTTTTCTTTCCTCCTCCCTTCTTTCCTCCTTCTTTCCTTTCTCCTTCCTCCTCTCCTTCCTTCTTCCCTCCTTCCTTCTTCATTCTTTGCTTCTTCCTTCCTTCCTCCCTCCTTCCTCCTTCTTTCTTTGTTCCTTCCTTCCTCCTTTCCTCCCTCCCTCCCTTTCTTCCTTCTTCCATCCTTCCTTCCTCCTTTGCTCCTTCCTTCCTTCATTCATTCATTCCTTCCTCCCTCCCTTCCTTCTTCCTTCCTTCTTTGTTCCTTCCTTCCTTCCCTCATTCATTCCTTCCTCCCTATATCCCTTCCTCCCTCCCTCTCTTTCTTTCTTTGTTCCTTCCTTCCTTCCTCCTTTCCTCCCTCCCTCCCTTTCTTCCTTCTTCCATCCTTCCTTTCTCCTTTGCTCCTTCCTTCCTTCCCTCATTCATTCCTTCCTCCCTTCCTTCCTCCCTACCTCCCTACCTCCCTTCCTCCCTTCCTTCCTTCCTTCCTTCCTTCCTCCTTTCCTCCCTTTCTTCCTTTCTTCCTTCTTCCATCCTTCCTTCCTCCTTTGTTCCTTCCTTCCTTCCCTCATTCATTCCTTCCTCCCTTCCTTCCTCCCTCCTTCCTTTCTTCTTCTTTCTTTTCATCCTTCCTTCCTCCCTACCTCCCTTCCTCCCTTCCTCCCTTCCTTCCTTTCTCACTTTCTCACCCTCTCTCTCTTTCTTTCCTTCTTCCTCGCCCTCCCCCTTCCAAATTGGAAAAGCCCAGAATCCTATGTACTGGCCTCATGGGGAATGAAAGATTAAAGGTCCCTCCAGCATCTACCTGGGAGGGCAATCCCACATACAAGGAGCAACTCTTAGAAAGCTCCAAATGAACAGAACTTAGAGCCAAAAGGGAAGCAGCACTAGTAAGAACTCCCCCGCCAAGTCCAATTTTTTCAGTGTTTCTCTCAGATCTTTCTTTGTCCTCCTGTTTCCCAATTACACTGACAGCTAGCGGGAAGCATGGCTTCCAGCCAACTGGACCTCAGACTCATGGAACTAAAATGTAGAAGAGACTGATGCCCAGCAGTCCTTCCATTTTTGGCCCTAATTAGTGGCCATGGCAGTTAATTGAACTCATTGTGTCTTTAGGCTAGACTAATGGCTGAGTTTGGGTAAGTGACATGCACACCAGTTGGTATACTTGGCTCAAGAGAGACGGGATTGAGGGCTCACTAAAGCCTGACGGGCCTTCCAGGAATGTAGCTCATTGAACAAGAGCTTTTTTAGCTTAAGCCCTAGGCCTATACTTGGCTTCACACCTTGCACTGTATAAATCAGGCCATAGGAAAAAACTGTGGAGGGAAAGGGGGGAGGGCGAGTCTATTTTTCTCTCTGCCCCCTTCCTCATGATAATTATAACTGTTAATTAATGATGCTGTTAATGAATGATGTTGTTTGGCTTTTCACCAGATATACTCATTATCTTCTCACTGCTTCCCAATTCTGCCCTTTGCTGTAATGATGCTTTGAAAAGACGCCTTGGGCTGATAATGGAAACTTTCCAAAGGAGACCCAGAATTCTAGAATCTGAGAGCTGGAAGAAACCTCGGTTGGGTCGCTGGCTAGTCCAAACCATGATTTAACAAGAATCCCTTTTATGTTAGCCCTGACAGGTAATCATCTAGTCTTCACTCAAAGAAAGCCAGTGAAAAGGAAACCAATATCTCCCAGAGTAGCATGGAAGACTGGCCTAGTGACACAAGCTTAAATCGACTTCTTTCTGAATTCTTCCCATTGCTCCCACTTTCGGGGCCAAGCCTAAACAAATCTAATTACCCCTCAAAGAAGGGATCACCAGATCCTTGAAGATAAGGATCCTGTCTCTTCTCAGACTCCTCCAAGCTAAATATTTCCAGTTTCTTCCATTGATCCTTATGGAATGAACCAAAGACCCCTCACAATCCTGTTTGTCATCCCCTGGAGTCTCTCCTGCTCATGCAGACAATACCCTAGATGCCATCAGGCAGAGACAATCTCCCTCTGCCTCCTCTCTTAATGAAGCTGGAGATCAAACAAGTTTTCCTTTGGGCTGAATTCAATCAATGAGTGATTCAACTAGCATTTTAAGTGCCTACTATGTGCCAGGCAGGCACTGTGCTAAGGAAATGGGGACACAAATACCAGAATGAAAGCTTCCCTACCCTTTAAGAGTTTACATTTGAAAGGGGAAGATAACCCTTTATGCAAATATATGTAAAACAAATTCAAGCCCTTAGTAAATTGGGACATCAGGAAAAGCATCTTCTAAGGAGGAGCATTTTAATTGGGTTTTGAAGGAAAACTAGGTATTCTAAGAGATGGAGCTAGGGAAGGAGAGCACTAAAAGGTATGAGAGATGGCCTGTGCAAAGGCATGGAGAGAGGAGGTTGAATACAGTCTGTGAAGAACAGCAAGACCAGTTTGGCTGGATCATAAATTCTAGCCTGAGAACGATCAGGGTATAATAAGATGGGAAAGGTAGGTTTGGCTTTAAAAATACCAAGAAAAGAAGCTGTTTTTTGATCCTAGAGGTGCTAAGGAGACACTAGAATTTGAACTCAAATATTTGAATTCAAATAATTTATCTACTATGCCCAAGGCCCTGGGAATGCAAAGATAGAAGCAATCCCTGCCCTCTCAGATCTTATATTCACTAGGTGACTACAACATATACAATCAATCAATCAACATTTATTGAGCATCTACTAAGTGCAAGGCATGGTACTAGGCACTGGGATACAAAAAGAGGCAAAAAAGAGTCCTTGCCTTCAAGAGCTTACAATCTTATGGCTACATAAATAAGTATGTTACAAGGAAAACTAAGTGAAAAACCACTATCTAGGAAGGATCTGAGAGAGCTTCATGATACACATGGCACCTGGGCTGGGTCTTGAGGGAAGACAAAGATTCTGGGGGAGAGAGAGAGATAAAGGTGGAAGAGTATTCCAGCAGTGGGTACCACCTGGACAAAAGCCTGGAGGAGGAAAATGGAGTTCAGTAGTTCAGTTGAGCCACAATATAATCACCCTGTCTGTTTGCCATATCACACAGCTGGCTCATATCAAACTTGCGCTCAACTACAATTTTCCTGATGGAATCTTTTCAGAGGAGCCTGCTCTCCCTTGGAGGGGAGGAAGGAAATGAGCAAAGGGAGGAAGGAAAAAGGTCTACATTCCACTCTAGAACTGAGTGCTAAGGTCAGAGTCCCAGGAGGACCCAAGGGCGTATCCCCTTTTGGGCCCATACTTTGGATAGCTGGAATGGTGTTAAAATGTTTCATCACATGATGTCTAGATTCTCCTCTTTCTGAGGGACAAAAGATCCCTCCTTATAAGAGTTTACCATTCAACAGGGAAGATAAAAGACTGACTCCAGTTTTATAAGGGTACAATGGAAAAAGACAACATTATTGGGGACCCAGACTGGATTTTTCTAAAATAATGCTACTTATAAATTAATGACTATTCCACCAGCTTAGGCAGTAAGCATTTATTACTCAAGTATATTAAATGTTAGAAGAGAATTAGTAAAGAATTGACCCCGTGGCATCTAATGCAAGTAGAAAAAGAAAAAAAGCATCATTTTGTCTCTACATTACTTATTCTGTTCTAAGAGGAGAGTGCTCACCCATCTGACAGCCTTCCAAACCTAGAATAGGAGCCAGGAATGGCATTCTCCTCATGGTCTGAGTCTTTTTCCTTTTCCAATAGAGGTGGCTCCTTACACACTGATCAAAATTAATTGGCTAGCATCATTCAATTCCATTGGTTGACATGACCTGAGGGTGGTCCACATTCAAATGAGCTCTACCATGATGACATCAGGGTCTAATGGGACAGACCCAGAGAAGCAAGGGTGCAATTGGATAGGTATGGTTTTAATCCCCTTAGTTCACTGGCCTAGACACAAAGAGTCTTATCTCCATTCCTAGGACTCCCCTTGACCTCTGAAGTGGGGAGAAGAGAAACCCAACTAAGACTGGGTCCCTGTGTTCTCCCAAGAACTTCATTATTATTTTTTTTTTAGTGAGGCAATTGGGGTTAAGTGACTCACCCAGGTTCACACAGCTAGTAAGTGTTAAGTGTCTGAGGCTGGATTTGAACTCAGGTACTCCTGATTCTAGGGCCAGTGCTCTATCCACTGTGCCACCTAGCTACCCTGAAATTCATTATTAATAATTATTTTCTCACAAGCTGGAACAATCAGAATTTGGAGTCAATAGGCCTGGGTTCACCAACATATCAGTAAGCATTTTTAAGTGCCTACTACATGACAGGTACTGAACAAACTTCACAGAACATAAATCTCTAAGGGATCTCAGAGTTCATGGAGTCCAATTCTCTCTTTTACAAATAAAAATTAGTCCCAGAAATACGCCCAAGATCACTCAGGTAGTATCAGAGAAAGGATTCAACCCAGCTCCTCTGACTCCAGAGTCAAGTATTTTTCTACTGTGGAGTCCCTACCCTGTCATTTACCAATTGTGTAATTCTGGAAAAGTTACTTTCATCATATGTAAAAGGAGTAGGATTATACTTTCATGCTCTACCTCCCAAGGTTATCCTCTCTAAAATGGGCCACCCACAACAGAACATGGTAGTCCAAATATGGGGGTTTTAGTAGTCAGAAAACTCAATACAAAAAGACAATGATATTGGAGCCAAAAGGGCTAGTGTAGACTTGAGCTTCATTTAAGAAAATCACAGTGTCCAGGAATAGGGAAGAGATGCTCTCACTGCACTCTGTCTTGGTCAGACAACATCCAGAGTATGATGTTCAGTTCTGGGTGCCCCATTTAAGGTAGGGCATTAGACCGTGAGATCAAGTACCAACCTTTGCATCTCTTTGTATCCTTAACCCTTAGCACAGTGCCCAGTATATAGTATATAGAATGTTTGCTGACTGAGTGCTAAACTACAGAGAGTCCAGGGAAAGGCCAGCTAGGACGATGAAAGGTCTTATGATCACCCCATATAAAAATCAGGTAAAGGAACTGGAAGAGAGAAATGGCAGGAGTGAAAATAGAGGGGAATGTGGCACGACATGATAGCTATCTTTAAGTATTGGAAGGGCTGGTAGAAAGATTCAACTTATCTCAGCCTTCTGGGTTATTTTCCAAGAGCAGTGGGTCAAAGTTGTGGGAAGCAGATTTAGGCTAGATGTCAGAAAGAATTTCCTAAAAATTAGGGTGGTCCTAATGTGGAGTAGACTGACTCAGGAAGCTGTGAGCTCCCCCTCCCTGAGGTACTTGAGAAAAGACTGGATGACCATTGGCTGGGTATTGCCCACAATTTATACCATTAGAACATGAACTTTTTGAGGACAGGGACTATCCCTTGTCTTTCTTTATATCCCTAGTGCTAGCACAATATGTGGCACATAGTAGGTGCTTTAATAATTGTTTCTTGACTGGCTGGCTGTTGTAGAAAGGATCCTTGTTCAAAAACAGGGGTTAGACAAGACAGATGGCCTTTGGCCTTCCCTTCTAACCCTGAGATTCTCTGGGATTCTGTGAAGCCAACATCGAGAGAGCAAGCCTGGGTGGGTAGGTTGTCTGAGCCCAGTAACTATAGAAACTATTTTCACACTTGGTCTGAGTAATAGATGAGATGGAAATTAAATGCAGCAGTGGAGCCAGGCCCTGGAGGCCTGTTAGTGGAGCATAGTCCATGAGCATCTTATCCCTCCTCCCTCGGCCTAATTCTCTGGGCTCAGGTAGGACTTTGGCAGTCAGTCATTAGTGTGATCTGTGAAGAACATTGAGGCAATTTGAATCTCCATGTTGCATCCTCAGGACTGTCTCTAGCTCCCATCAGGAAAGCTCAATGACTACTGATTTTTTAAGAGAAAAACAATTGGGGATAAGGAGTAGGTGTTATGGGGATAGGGAGCAGTTGACTATTCTGTGACCTGCTAGAGGAACGAAGTCATTTCAGGCAAAATCTTCTCATAGTCAGGGGGTACAACAGAATGAACTAATAGTTCATAGGATCATTGATTTCCACCTGGAAAACACCAGGAATCAATCGGTCAATAAACATTTATTAAGCACCTTAGATATCCAAGACCCTCATTTTAAATGGAGGCCCAGAGAGGTGAGCTTACCGGTTCAAAGTCTCACATCTTCTTTTTTTTTAAAGACTATTTTATTTTTTTCCAATTATATGTAAAGACAAATTTTAACATTCATTTTAAATAAAATTTAGCCTTTTCTCCCTCTCCACTACCCTAAGATGCTAAGCAATTTGATATAGATTATATATGTTTCACATCTTCTAAACAACAGATCTGGTATCGCTTTTGTTTTTTCAGTAACATACTCAAATGTAGAGAGAAAGGCATCCTCTTGGACCCTAAAGGACCTGGGATTTCTTCTTCCTCTGAAAGGCAATGAACCCATCTTACCCATCTCTATACTCCCCTTCTTCCTACTCCAGTAGAGTCTAATACACTGTTGGGCCCCTAAGAAAGAAATTAACTTTCTTCCTTTTCAAAATAAGTCCTCTCTTCCTTGGCAGTTAGATGACTCAGTGGGTAGAGCACTGGGCCTGGGGTCAGTAAAACCTGAGTTGAAATATAGCCTCAGATACTTAGTAGATGTATGAACTTGGACAAGTCTTTTAACCTCTGCTTCATTTTCCTCAACAGCAAAATGAAGATAATAAATAGCACCTACTTCCTAGAGTTGTTGTGAGTCTCAAATGAGATGATAATTGCAAAGTGCTTAGCACAGTCTTATATAAATGTTGTTGTTATTGAGCATGGTGGGTCCCGGATTAAAAAAAAAAAAAAGACCTGGGGGGCAGCTAGGTGGTACAGTGGATAAAGCACCAGCCCTGGATTCAGGAGTACCTGAGTTCAAATCTGGCCTCAGACACTTGACACTTACTAACTGTGTGACCCTGGGCAAGTCACTTAATCCCCATTGCCCCGCCCAAAAAAAAAAAAAAAGACTTGGGGCAGCTGGTGGTGCAGTGGATAGAGCACCAGCCCTGGATTCAGGGGTACCTGATTTCAAATCCGACCTCAGACACTTAACACTTACTAGCTATGTGACCCTGGGCAAGTCACTTAACCCCAATTGCATCACTAGATAAAAAAAAAAGACCTGACTTAGAATCCTACTTCAGACACTTACTAGCTATGTGACCCTGTTCCCCATTTGTAAATCGGGGGGTGATAATAGCACCCACCTCCCAAAGTTGTATGAGGCTCAAAGTGGTTTGTAAACCTCAAGGTACTATTTAAAGACTAAATATTACTATTCTTATTCATTATTCTTTCTGTAGCACTACAGTGATTTTTCCCTTAGAATCTTGCCAGAATCGAATGTGTAGGACCTATTCAGGTTTGTTTTCAGTCATTCCAACTCTTCATGACCCCATTTGGAGTTTTCTTGGCAGAGATAACTGGTTTGGTTTGCCATTCCCTTCTTCAGCTCATTTTTACAGATGGGGAAACTGAAGCAAACAGGGTGAAATGACTTGCCAAGGGTCACACAGCTAATAAGTGTCTGAGGCTGGACTTGAACTCAGGAAGACGAGTCTTCTTCACTCCAGGCCCACACTCCAGCCACTTCACCACCCAACTACCAGATAGGATCTATACCTCTGTTGTTGTTTTTTATTTTGCCTCCAAATCAGTTGCTGTTTTCGTTCATGTTTGTCTTATCTTCCCTACCAGAGGCAAGTTCTTGTCCTCTAACCTTTTCATAAGCACCACTGGGCTAGTCACACAGCATCATGTAAACACAAGATCTGACTTGGGAGTGACCTTGTGACCATCTGCTCCAACCATTACAGTACCTAGAGAAGGACCCCTGCAATAACATACCAACTGATGTCCATCCATTCAGTCTTAATGTGGTGAGGGGGAGTCCACCCCTCCCTATCCCACCACTGAAGCAGACCATTTCACTTTTACATGATTATGAAGTGTTTCTTTCCCCCTCACATCCAACAATCAGTCAATTAATCAACAAGCATTTATTAAGTGCCTTGAGGGCAGGAACTGTCTTTTGCCTCTTTTTTGTATCCTCAACAGTTAGCACAGTGTCTAGTGCTTAATAAATGCACATTAATTGACTGACTTCTTTCCTATAGGACCAAGCAGAATGAATATAATAGCTCTTCCACATGATAGTTCTTTACTTGAAGACATCTAGTATATGCCCAAGTCCTCTGTGGTCTAAACTTCCCTAGTTTCTTCAACCACTGCTCGAGTGGCAATAATTTTAGCCCCTTCTTCATACAAGTTGCACATCTTTGGAAACTCTCCAGTTTATCAACATATTTCCCAAAATGTGACACCTAGGCAACTGGGTGGTGCAGTGACTAGAGTTCCATGTGTGGAATCAGAAAGAACTGAGTTCAAATCTTGCCTCAGACATCTACTAGCTGTGTGACCCTAGGTAAAGTCACTTAATCCTGTTTGCCTCCATTTCCTCATATGTAAAATGAGCTGGGGAAGGAAATGGCAAACCACTTCAGTATCTTTGCCAAGAAATCCCCAAAAGGGGTCACAAAGAGTCAGATACAACTGAAAAACAACTGAACAATAACAAATGATGTCTGGAACTGAACACAACACTAACTAGGGCAAACTACATGAGAGCTGTCACCTCCCTGGTCCTGAATACAACATGTCTCAATACAGCCCAAGGCTGCCTTAGCTCTCTTGGCTACCATAGCACTCCATTGGCACATGAAGAGTTTACAGTCTACTGAGACTCCCAGATCTTTTTCAGGAGAACTCTTTTAGCAGTTGTTCAATCAATATATCATTGCATTACAATTTTCTTAGCGAAAAAAAGGCTTGGAAGAAAAGGGCTGTGGGGGGAGATATAAGATATTCAGTGGTAACTATTCTTAGCCAAGGGAGCCAGAACACATTTGACATCAAGAGAAGGGGAACTGTTAAATTCTAATTCTTCCTCCCACTGAAATTTTAGTGAAAGCAGGTGCCCCTCCCATTGATCTGGTGACTGGGGAAAACTACATTTGCTTCTCTCTCCATTTTGACTTGAAGATTAATTAGTCAGCATTGATAATCAGGCCTCCACTGTAGTTAGCAGCAACAGCCTGGACCAAGAGACTGGTTTTTCCTGGGTGCTCTGCTGATGGCCTTGTTCTTACTACATGACCCCAAACAGCCCTAAACAGTCACAACAGCAGCAGCAGTGTTGATATAGCATCTTAAGGTTTGCAGAACATTTTATATATGTTATCTAATTCTATCTCTTCCACAAAGGAGATGCTCTTATCGTTCCTACTTTACAGATGAGGAAACTCAAGTCCTGAGAGTTTAAGTGACTTGCCCAGAGTCACACACCTAGAGTGTCTGAAGCAAGATTCAAACACAAATCTTCAGGACTCCAAGACCAAAACTGGGCTCTATGGGAGACAAAGCCTTACTTTATTTGATTAGCCAGGGCTGATCTCTTCCTTTACCACATCCCAAGGAGCATAGGCTTCAAAGTCCAAGAACCCATGGGATTTGAGCTTCTAGAATCATAGAGTTACCACTGAAACATACCTTATATGTGATTTTGTCTGACCTTCTCATTTTCCAAATGAGGAGACCAGGACCCAGAGGAAGACAAGTGAATCGCCTCAGGTCACACTAGTAGTAAGTGGCAGAAGTGGGATTTTTAGCCTAAAGCCTCTAATTCACAATCTGGTAAATTTGAAGGACCTTTAAGATTTACCTAGTCCTACCATGTTATTTTTTTTATTTTATTTTATTTTTTGGTGAGGCAATTGGGGTTAAGTGACTTGCCCAGGGTCACACAGCTAGTAAGTGTCAAGTGTCTGAGGTCAGATTTGAAATCAGTTCCTCCTGACTCCAGGGCCAGTGCTCTATCTACTGCACCACCTAGCTGCCCCCCTACCATGTTATTTTATAAATTCAAAATAAAAATCCTGAAGGTAAGTGATTCCCTCAGGTTCACCTAAGTGTCTAGCAGAATGAAGATTAGAACTTATAGTTCTCTGACATTTCAACTGTTAAGGGCTAAAATTCTAGCTAAACTGTCTAAAATATCTAATGAGTGGTCACCAATAAATTATAAGCTTTAGCAAGAGTTAGACTTTTAAGCATTTATTAAGGAGAATAAGAATTTGGTAAAGAGAGAAAAAGGCCTAGATTCCTATCTATTCAAGGAAGAGCACATTTCTAGCTCCGCTCTCCACCAGAGTCCAAAGGAAAGAGCGTGAGACCGAGCCCAGTCTCTTCCTTCCTCCTCCCACTAGCCCTCGTCACTTCCTGACACCAAAGAAAAGACTCCTGGTCTTGCCCTCAAAGACCCTCACTTCATGGGTGGAACTCTTCTACAGTAAGTCTCCAGCAGGTGGCGTCATTCCAATCGTTACAGTTCCCCGCTTTGTTTCCTCATGAAATGGTACGTTTCCTTGATGAAACAGTCAAAAATAACAGAATATAAATAACCTATGCTAACTAATAATATGTTAATAACAATATAGAAAAGGGAGAGAGGAAAGTTTTGTCCAGAGGGGCGATTTTTTTGTCCTCATGAACCGACGCTTTGACATTGGTCTTGCAAAGGGAGGGCCTCTGCAGAGAGTACATGTTACAGATGGTGTATATTATAACAGAAAGAGAAAAGAGAAAAAAAAAACAACAAAACAAAACTGTTCATTTAAAGTCTCTGAAAGTCTTTTCTCAGATGTCCTCTAGGTGTAGTCGTGGAATGGAAGTCTTTTCAGGGGTTGATGTGTGGATGCTGGTAATCAGCCAGGAAAATTTCCTACAAAATTGAGCTCAACATAACTTTAAAATAGCTTTGTCAATAATCAAATCAAACAATGAAAGTTCTCAAAAACATGTCTAAGAGAAATTAGAATCTTAGTTGTTACACATGAAACATATAATAAAACAAAAATTGAAACATTCTTTAAAATTATAATATTACTATAGTCCCCCCCTTATGGAGGGTAATTGAGAAGACAATTGCTGTGATATTAATTTTTAAAAATAATTTTTATCTTTGTTTCATCACTTTTTGCATCATCTGCCTAATCATCCTCATGCCATTATGAGAAATTTAAAAAATCTAATATAATTGGTAACAGGTGTCAAGACCAAATTCAACACTATTTATCATGACACCTGAGATAATTATGGGAGTTACCATAAAAGAACAAAGAAATGATGGGATATGAGCGTTCCCACACTTGAGCAATATGTACTGCCCATACAGTATGCCAGGCTTAAAATAGGTAGATGGAATATACGTCCATGCCACCGAACATATTGGAGGAAACTGAGTCAGACTTAATCAGATGCATGGGATTGAGATGTCCATGGCATCAGGCATATAGGAGGGAGCATAGAAGCCAGGTGTAGAAGTGAGATGGGTGGGATGAATACTTCCAGCCATCTGTACAATATTGTGGGGAAAAAGAAAATAAAATATTAAACCAAGAGAATCCAACCTCAACATTTGTCAAAAGCCGTTCCCTCGGCCATACCTTGACTTCATGCATGTCTCCCCTAATGTGACAGTTCAGTGTCTGCTCTTGCATGTATTCCTCTTGTGATTGGATGGCATCTTGGCCAACTGGCATCTGATAACTCAGAATAAAGGCAATTAATGTCT
Organism: Dromiciops gliroides; assembly: GCF_019393635.1. Classification (NCBI taxonomy): domain Eukaryota; kingdom Metazoa; phylum Chordata; class Mammalia; order Microbiotheria; family Microbiotheriidae; genus Dromiciops; species Dromiciops gliroides. The sequence goes on along the minus strand of NC_057861.1, from coordinate 38,160,969 downwards.
TAAATGATAAGTTCCCATAATCCAAGTCTCATATGGATTTAAAAATTGAGGATAATAAATGATTGCAAAAAATGTGAATACATCTTGACTCAGAACACAATATATAATTATGCAACAATTTCTAATAATACCCCTTTTTTTTACTTAGTATACAATTACTTTTGTGAAAAATCAGAACATATTTAAATACAAGTTAAAGCACAACACAATCTCAATGAAAACTTTTTTTTTTTGAGAAAAGAAAACTTTTACAAATGTTCCCCTCTTTTTTTTTTTGGAATATGCTTATCAAAAATAATACTTCTAGAATCAATTTACACTTGCCATGGCAACCAATTTGCCAGGCAAATGCTTTAAAGAGTTTGATCAAATAATCAATTGAGAAAAAATAACAAAAACAAACAACTCAGAATATGGGAGCACAATACTCCTAGAATTAACATTGCATTATGAAATCAAAACCATCTTGCAATGTTTCAAAATTAGATAGACAAATGAATAGAAGAAAATACACATGGAACAATAAAAGACAATGAAATTCAAACTAAGGAAATCTAAATGAATATGAACTTAATATTAATAAGAGTATTATAAAATATAAACTTGATCACATGACTATAAAAAGCTTTTACAAATATTCTCCTTGTTTTAAAAACTAAGTATAAGACACAATCTCAAAAGTATGAAAATCTCTATGATAGTAAACCCATACCATTAATTTCAAAATGTATATGTAATAGCATAGAAACCCTATGTAACCTCTGAACTGATACTATTGCTCTGAGTGAATTCAGAACACTTTTGATTCCGATATCTAAAATCCCCAATACTCATATCAATACCTTGCTGCTCACTTCTACATTTCTGTACAATATATACCCTTCCATGGCAAAAGAAGCGGAGTCTTGAACTATGGTGATGATTGTCATTCTTATTCAGCGTAAGTTTTTCTTCTTTAACCCCTCTATATTGTCTGTCAGTCTTTTCACCATACAAATGCTTTATAATATTACTAATTAAAGACAAAAGCAGGTTAGCAAAATTATGAACAAACTGAGCATATCTGGAATTTAAAGGGCTTTTTAAGGTTTTCTCAGAAGCACAGCCAGGCTGGGGAAGGATTGAGCCTGAAGCTGCAAATGTAGGTAGAGAAAGCTGAGCATGCGCATCAGATCTCTGGACTTCCCAGGCAGGGGAAGCAATGGGCTTGGCCATGGGAGGAGTAGAGGGTGGGGTCTGGAGAGGAGGGGAGGGACCTGTGCAATTTGAATCAGACTTGATTTTGAACTCAGGCCTGGATTCCTCTTCCCCCACTTTGCCTCCAGGTGCTAGGGGATTAAAAGCTTCTAGAGGGTGGGTCATTGCCTCCAGGCATGCAAAATTAAAGCAACAATTAGTGTTAGAACTGGGAAAAGCTGCGGGAATCTCTTCAGGTTTCTTTGAAAAAGCATGGTTGGGAGAGGGAGAGATATTTCCTTGTGTGAGTAAGTTGCTGGCTCTTCTAACAAAAATAAAAAGAAAAATAGAAAATCCACAAAAACAAAGCATTAACATGATCTTATCCCCCATTCGTCTGGTTAAACAGACTAAAATCAAAAATAGGGTAATTAGGGAGTTTAAAAGGTCCATTTGAAAAAATTTAAAGGAAAACACAGCCAGTACGCCAGTACTTAGCAGTTAAAGGGAGAGGGTAGAGAAAATTTCTTACCCAACCAGAAGATCAGAAGACTGAGGTTTAGCTTTCCTCTTCGTGGTCAGCCATCTGTTAAGGGCTAAAATTCTAGCTAAACTGTCTAAAATATCTAATGAGTGGTCACCAATAAATTATAAGCTTTAGCAAGAGTTAGACTTTTAAGCATTTATTAAGGAGAATAAGAATTTGGTAAAGAGAGAAAAAGGCCTAGATTCCTATCTATTCAAGGAAGAGCACATTTCTAGCTCCACTCTCCACCAGAGTCCAAAGGAAAGAGCGTGAGACCGAGCCCAGTCTCTTCCTTCCTCCTCCCATTAGCCCTCGTCACTTCCTGACGCCAAAGAAGAGACTCCTGGTCTTGCCCTCAAAGACCCTCGCTTCATGGGTGGAACTCTTCTACAGTAAGTCTCCAGCAGGTGGCGTCATTCCAATGGTTACACAACCCAGCATTATGCACACCCTCCCTGACTCTGCTACTTATTTCCTGTGTGATCTTGGAAAAGTTACTTCTCCACCCTTGGTATCTGGGTTTTCAGATTCAATTACGTATTTATTCATCTGCCTATCTATATCTAATTATCTATCTATCTTCCACTATTTTTAATAGATTTTATTGATACCTTTGTCTTTGTCTTCATCTTTATAAAATAAAATTGTTGGTCTGAATGACGTCTTCCTAGGTCTCTTCTACCTCTAAATCTATGTTTCTATTTATATTCCGTCTTGGGGAATAATGGCTCCTGTTTCCCTTCTATACCTTGGACTCTGCATTCCCTAAGAGAGTGGCTTTCCTCATCCCTGTCCCTGCTGACTTTCTGTTTCCAATAGGCTTTAAAGATGTCTCTGTCCATGGTGATAAATGTGTAAAGGTTAGGCTGAAGGGAGTAGGGTTCTAGGACATCCTTCCTGGGCATTCCTCCTTCACAGATCCCTTTGCCTCTGCAGTGAGTCACCTTGCAAGGAGATCTACTTATTGTTGCTTCTAAGAGCCCACAGCCTAGGGCCAAGACAGCTTGCACGTACTTAATGATGGATTCAGAAACTGGGATACCATCATACCTGTCTTGTACATGGAGTTACCTGACTCCTGAATGGACTTTGATGATTTGGATCCAACCTGGGCTAGATGAGTGAGAGAAGCCTACTCGTCTACTCTAAAGTGAGCAGACTCATCTCCTCTTGAAAGACTCTTCCTACTTCTGGCTGGATCTGCAGGTACTTAGTCAGCTGCAGAAAACTGCCAAGGAAAGGTTTCTTAAAGGGTTGGTATGATGGTAAGTCCTAATGAAGAAAATAAATGTGATTAGGTTTGCAAAGTGCTTTACAAACATTATTGCATTTGATCCTCACAAAAACTCTGGGAGTTAGGTTCTATCATTAGTCCCATCTTATAGTTGAGAAAACTGGGGCAAACAGAAAGGTTAAGTGAGTTGCCCAAGGTCACACAGCTAGTATGTGTCTGAGGTTGGATTTGACCTCAGGTCTTCCTTCCTGAGGTCCAATGCTTGATCCACCATGCCACTTTAAATATGAGGTAGTTGAATATAAATATAGCCCCATATAATGATGGGCATCTTTATCCCAATTCTTATTCACACTGATAGTCACTTCACCCAGAACAAAGTTACATCTCTTCCTCAGGATTTGAGAAGTACCCCTAAGGGGTTGAAGTGATTCTTCTCTAATGTTATCAGTTTCAGCTCCCAATTCAGTGCCAATCACCAGTTGCTGGTGATTGGTGCCCTAGTTTCCTTTGACCGATTAGATCAATTAGCTTTTTCAAGAGTAGCTAAGTGATGCAGTGGATAGGGCACTGGGCCTGGACTCCAGAAGATCTGATTTCAAATCTGGCCTCAGACACTAACTGTGTGACCCTGGGCAAGTCACTTAACCCTGAGCTGAAGAAGGAAATGGCAAACCAATACAGTGTCTCTGCCAAGAAAACCCCAAATGGGGTCATGAAGAGTTGGACACAATTGAACAACAGCTTTTACAAAGGGATATTTACTGAGAAGATATTTCAAGAACATAAGTATAAACATTTTCCCCCAACACTCTTCCCTATACCATCTTAATCTTTAGGAATAGACTCAAGTTTTTAAAAAGTTAATACAAGATATCTGCCCACAAAGTTGACTGATGAATGCAGTATAGTGGATGAATGAGTCCTTCCTTCTTATAGTACCCAGCATCTTGATTGTAGTATCAATCTATTACCAGGCTGGGCCCCAGCCCTTCCTGGCTGCCTTGGTGAACCAGCCTTAGATGGCTATAAACTCTGGCCTGGACTCTTGCTCCCAGACCTCTGGTGGCATTTAGAGGTTCACAAGGTCACAGCCTAATCTTCTCAATCTCCAATATTCCTTCTCATAATGCAGAAAACAAAGAAGAAAAGCAGAACGATATGCTCATGAATTTAGGTCAACCTAGGTGGGAAGAGTAAACTGCAGGTGCTGGCGTTAACCCCCACGACCTACCAGCATCAACCCCAGAAGGACCACAAGTTCATGGCTTCTCTGAATGAGGGAGGGCACAAGGTCCCTCCTCCACATGGATGCCCACAGCTGCTCATCCTTCTGGAGAAAGAAAGGGGGCCCTGTTACCCCTGACAGAGACATTTCAGTGCACTCCCAGTTCCAGTTAAGCAACCAATAAAAATGCTTTTTCTTTGCCATGTACTTAGCAGACAGGAAAACTGAACATGTCCTGAAGTGGAGCATCAGACTTTTCATTACATGTCATTGTGTCCTACCAGAAGCCAACTCACAAAACTTCCCCATGTGATTTGGCAGAAAAAATATACTGTACTTGCTCTGAGGAAGAGCCTCTCATCAGCCATTCCTTTGATATACAAGGTAGTTTGGGGAAAGTAGGGAGGATGTCATATATAAAGGGGTACCTGAGCTGTAACTGGAAGAAAGAGAGGGATTTAATGAGGAGATGGCAAGGAGAGAGTGCATTCCAGGCCTGGGGGCCCTCCAGTGCAAAGGAATGGAAATGAAAGACGGAATGCCGAGAATGAGGGTACACAAGAAGTAATCCTTTTCAGATAGGTTAGGCTGAAGAAACTGGACAACATCTCAGATTTGTTTCTAACTGATCAATCGAGTTTTTGAGAAATTTAAGCAGTATCTTTCTAGAACATCCCTGAAATGAATTATCTGGAGGTGGGGGCTGGGGGAGAAGGTGCAGGTTTGAGGGAGGGGAGAGAAGCCTTTGCCACAGCCGACTTGGCTGGATCCCAGAGTGTGTTCACAAGAGCATCACATGATGAGGCTGCGTCAGCTACCACCTAAACCAGTCAGGTGAGCTTTCCCTGGGCTTATCCTGTGGTGACCTTCATACTTGCCCCACTACATGGTGCAGATTTCTTCTACTAGAGGTTCTCTACACTCAGGAGAGGTTACAGAAGCACAGGAGAAATCGGGACCACCCGGTTCAAGGCTCCTCATTTATGAGGCTACCCTGAGGATTCTCGAACAGGGATGACAAAAGGGGCAGTGAACCTGAGCAGTAAAACATCAACCTTCCTGCCCCCGCCCCAGACTGGTAGAAGTAGAATCTGTATGTGGTCAGTGATGAACTGACCTGTGTCACCCTTCAGTCTGTACTCACTTAGCTAATGGTTGCATCAGTGATGTTAAAATATTCAGCATGGGCTGCTGAAATGTTTCCCTCAACCTGACAGGCAGATAATGAGATCCGTGTCACCATCTCTGTTGGCTCATTCCAGGAAACTCTATTCTGCTCCAATCCCAAATAACTTTTTGGATGTTTAGAAATATGGAGTGTAATGAGAAATAAGACCAAGGACATTTTACCTGACTTTCAATAATTAAGCAGCAATCAAGAGCCCCAGCAAGAATTTTTCATTTTCCTTGATTAATATGTTGATTTCCAACAACAAAAATAATAAAAAAGGGAAAAGAGGAAAGAGGAAGGAAATATGCATTTATTAAGCACCTATGTGCCACTCACTGTGCTAAATGCTTTACAAATATGATTTCATAATATAAATAGATCATAATAATAGTAAATAAATATATTTGTATGAAATATATAAATTATATTAAATAATAAGATATGTAAATAAAATAAGTAATTATATTTTATATATTTATAATTTACATATGAAAATAATAAAAAGTAAAATAAGTAAATAATGATATATAATAAGCAAAATAATAAGATGATTATGTGGGTTTTAGGGGGATTCTGAGTTACTGATATTAATTATTATTCAACTGCTCAAATGAATTTGTTTATCTTCTTGGTTGAGGTGGAAAGGGGAGAGGAGAGGAGCTAAGCAGATATAAATCATTATTGACATACCATAGTAGTAGAGATATAGGGGGCAGCTAGGTGGCACAGTGGATAAAGCACCGGCCCTGGATTCAGGAGGACTTCAGTTCAAATCCGGACTCAGATACTTGACACTTACTAGCTGTGTGACCCTGGGCAAGTACACTTAAGCCTCATTGCCCCGCAAAAAATAAAATAAAAAGAGTAACAGATATAGATTTAGAGTTGGAAGGGCCTTAGTGGCCCCCCAAATCAACCCCCTCATTTTACAAGGAAGAAGAATTGCCACTTTGTTGCTGGCACTAATGCATCACCACGTAGGAATTTAGAACAAAAGAGCCAGGACAGAGGTCCCCACTTCCCCCTGCTCCACTTGGCCCTCCTTCTCTTACTTCAAGGTAGTTTGCTTAGTGACCAAGAACCAGAAAGGTGAACTAACTCTGAGGGCCATGTCTGAAGCAGTACACATGTAGGGAATGCATGTGGTTGGGACATACATGTCAAGGGCAACTCGGAAGCTGATGATGTCATTGAGCTACTTGCTTTTTCTGAGAAGCTCATGACAATGACCTTAGGTCCTCAGATCTACAGGCCTGCCCCTGAAATTAGTTGTGTGACCTTGGGCTGATCCCTTAATTCCACAGGGCCTCAGATCCTTCTCTTGTAAAATGAATTTTGTTTAATCATTTTTCAGTTGTGTCAGAGTCTTCATAACCCCATTTTGGGTTTTCTTCACAATGATCCTGGAGTGGTTTCCCTTTTCCTCCTCCAGCTCATTTTACAGATGAGGAAACTGAGGCAAACAGGGTGAAATGACTTGCCCAGGGTCACACAGCTAGTAATTGTCTGAGGCCAGATTTGAACGAATGAAGATGAGTCTTCCTGATTCCAAGCCCAGTGTTCTATCCACTGCATGACCTAGCTGCAACCGAGGCTAAAAGCAATTAATTACCTTGTCCAGAGTGACATATATAAGGAATGAGGAAAAAAAATTACCTTTCAAAAAGGACAGTGACTTGTCCAAGATCACACAGTAGCAGAGTTGGGATGAGAATTATAACTCTGGTAGAGTGGACAGAGCCTTGTTGCAAGGTGCCAAGTAGTAGCCCTGTAGTTTGCTATGTCTATATCATTTCCCTACATTTCATCTCTCCACCAAGCTATTCCACCCCCTGGAGAATAGGTTGTAAATGAACAGTGACAGATTCTCTGAGATGAGCCTCCTGTCTCCTGGCAAGACTACATCAGACTAGATGATCTTCTGCTTTGATCCCCCTCCCTCAAACTGAATTTGCCCATGACACCAAAATTCCTACTTAAAGTTTAGCCTAAGACTGAAAGCCAGATGACATCACTACCAATCATGCACACTTTCCGCTGCCATAGACAAGGTTTCTGAACTGGTTGAGACATTGGAAGATGTTACCTCTACGGTCTCTTCCATCTCTAAATCCTGTGATTCTCTAACTTTGATTTTTGGCCCTTCATCTTCTGCCAGAATATCCAACCTTTCTCCCCTCCCTAGCCATTAATAAACGTTTACAGCTCACTGTTCCTCTTTCCTCCCGCCAGACCTAATCGATAGTTTCCCTCTTAGCATTTGGCATTCGCCTGCTACTGCTGATCAGGCCACCAAGGTCAGTCAGAGCTTGCTGGAATGGCCTTTCTTTCAACAAAGGCATTAACCTGCAGAGCCAAAATACAGAATATTCTGCATTATTGAGTGTTGCCTGGCATTGGCTGGCTTGTACACTAGCATACACTTTTCACACAATAGCAGAAGATGATTTGCAAGCAGTCCTCAATAATGTGTGATTTGTAAGACCAATTTTGAGAGCTGGGGAAGGATTTCTTACAGGCCAGCAGGTAGAGGGAAGAAGGAGAACCCAGTTAAAGGGTTCTAGAATGGGGAATGTCTGCAGGAACAGCATCTGAGGTTCTTTTACTGCAGGCTCAGAGGGGATTGTTTCCTGGCTTTTGATTAAATTCAAGATGCATTTGTTAAGTCCCTACAATGAACCAGGCATTATGCTAGACACTAGAAATACAAAAAAATACAAAACGAAATAGTCCCTGCCCTTAAAAAAGATAATTTTCTTTTGTGGATGGCATAACATGCACACAGATAATTTTTGTTGGCCAATTGTTTCAGTCTTGTCCTACAATTTGTGATCCCATTAGGAGTTTTCTCATCAAAGATACTGGAGTGGTTTGACATTTCAAAATATATATGTATGAAATTGTAACGATTGGAATAACGCCACCTGCTGGATACTTACTGTAGAAGAGTTCTGCCCATGAAGGGAAGGTCTTTGAGGGCAAGACCAGGAGTCAGGAAGTGACGCGGACTAGTGGGAGGAGGAAGGAAGAGACTGGCGCTCAGTCTCGCTCTTTTTCCTCTGGACTCTGGCGGAGAAGGGAGCTAGAAATGCGCTCTCCCTTTAATATGGCGACCACGAAGGGACTTCTATTAAAGGGAGAGCGCATTTCTAGCTCCCTTCTCCGCCAGAGTCCAGAGGAAAAAGAGCGAGACTGAGCGCCAGTCTCTTCCTTCCTCCTCCCACTAGTCCGCGTCACTTCCTGACTCCTGGTCTTGCCCTCAAAGACCTTCCCTTCATGGGCAGAACTCTTCTACAGTAAGTATCCAGCAGGTGGCGTTATTCCAATCGTTACAAAATGGTGGAAAGAGTGCTGGGTATAGAATCTGAATGGATGAATGAGTGAATGAATGAACAGAAGGACTTATTTAGTGCTTACTGTTTTCTAAGTGCCATGCTAATGGCTGAGAATATAAGTGAGACAGGCTCTGCCTTCAAGAAGCTTATATTCTAATTGAGGAGACAATACATACATGAGAATGGTGGCCAAAGAACAGAGTTATGATCTAGAAAGTCACAAAGGTATAACAATAGGGTAATCCATTGACGCCCTCCATCCAGAGGCCATGGTGGTCATGATTTAATTACTGATCTCAAAGGAAGAGGTGAAAGGGGATGAGGCAGGAGGAAAAGGAATCAAAAAATTTCCAGGGTGAAGATAAAGACACAGTCTGAAGAGAGGTCAGAGCCATGTGGTTTAACTCCTCCAAGGTGTGACCTCTGGTGGTTCATTTTTAGGAGAGGAGACATATGTGATGGTTAAAATAAGTACAAGAGACAAGTTTTTTTGCCAGGCATGTTATCAGTTTATCAATCTCTACTGGTAAGGGGTTGAAAAAGTGGCTCCTTAGCCTCTCTTGTTCAAAGAGGCCACATGGCTACTTTTCTAGGTTTTTATCTCTTTTGATAAGAGGCATCAACCAAATCTAATAGGTTCACATAATTAAAAGTGGATTACATCAGCTCAGAAGGGCTAAACTGTCCCCTTGATTCAGGACAATATCTCTATATATGGTAATCAATCCAAAGAATTGAGACCCCACCCAAGACTAAACCAGCACACCTGCTACTATCTGGGTGTCGTCCTGAGGGGGAAAGTGAGTCTATCTGACTGCAAGTAACAATAAGGAGAATCTTAACTTCCATGTGTTGGTCATTAATAATTATTTTCTCACTCATAGAATCAGCAAGAGTGGCAAGTAAGGAAAATCAGAACAAGGGTTCAAATCTCAGCTCTGCCACTTACCATCTGTGTGACCAGGCCAACTTACTTATGCTCTCTGGACCCATCTATAAAAGAGGAGGTCAGACAAGATGCCTTCAAAGGTCCCTTCCAACTCTAGATTTATTTGCCTAAATACCAAGTAATATATGGGATGCAGGAAGCACCAGAGAGAGGGGAAAGGGCTGTGGAGAGTTGTCACTTGAGCTAAAGCTTAAAGGTAGCTAAGGATTCAAAAATGGAGAGCTAAGGAAGGAGTGTATGAAGCACAGCCTGGGCAAAGACATGGAGGGAGAAGATATGAGCTATGTGACCCTGGGCAAGTTACTTAACCCCGATTGCCTCACAAAAAAAAAAAAAAGATGCCATTCTACATCTACGTGGTTAAGTAAAGGCACAATATATGAAAAACAATCCATTTCATGACAGGGGCTCTAGCAACTGGGGAGTCAGGATAGGGCCAATGTCGACGGTAGCAGGCACCTGATGTAAGAGAGAAATGCTAAGAAGCAGCACATTTTATAACTATAAAGAAACTTATGAATTTGAGTTGTTATTCGGAACAAAGGGAGGTAACATGACATCATGGATAGAGCCCCTGGATCTATAGTCAGGGAAACCTGGATTAAAACCACACCTCTCACACTTACTTGCTAAATGACCACAGGTGAGGTGATTAACTTCTCTTAGATTTAGGCAACTCTCAAAGACTAAGCATTATAGACAAAGAAGGAAATAAACATTCATTGAATGCCGACTATATGCCAGGTACTGTGCTAAGTTCTTTATTTAGAGGTTTGTGCTGTTTTTATCTCCATTTTATAGTTAAGGAAACTGAGATAGAAAGAAGTAAAATGACGTGCCCAGGGTTATATAGCTAGCAAGTGATTTGAACTCAGTTCATCCTACCTAAACTTCCAGCACTTTGATCTGAACTAATGGAAAAATTTACAGGTTCTTGATATACTTATTTGTTCCAGATCCTTCAATGAAGGGAGTAGAATCTTCGATCATCCCAGTTTAAAAACACATACATACATAACTGCATACATAAAAACATGCATCATTGCCGAGAATCAAGTCAGTCGTAGGCTATTAAATTATATATTTTACTTTGAAAAGGACACAGCTGCTGGGAAGGGGCTGTGGCTAGATGCTTCCTATTGAGTTCACACCTGCAAAAAACAATGAGTTTTCCTGGTGATTAATATCCATCCACTAAATGCTCCAGGTGAAATGATCTCCTCCTAACCTTCCAATATATCTGGGGCAGGCTGCTGACCATGCATTGATAATGGCAAGGCCAAGTAAAGCCTTACTGCAGACAAGGGACACGTGAGATAGGAAGGTCACCACAGTATCATACAGAGAATGGGAAGGGCGGAGTAAGTCCATATTATTCTTTGTCAGTTTGGAGAAATAGGAGCATTTGTGGGGCCCCTTCACTGGCCATAATTCCTTATTCACCATTACTAGCTACACCTTCCACTCATTCAGCCAGAGGATGGAAGCAGCTTTGAGATCAATTGTATCAACCTAATGCCAACTTTTTTTTTTTTTTAAATCCCTTTTCTGAAGGTGCAGGGTAGACTCTAAGCAGACCAAGCACAGACGGATTTGGTGAGGAAGGTAGCGGTGATGTGCCTGAGATGACATGAAAGAATGGGAAAGGCAGTGGACAAAGAATCCAGAGCCCTGGATTAAAGTCACTACAGCCCCCTGTGCCTAGTATATATTAATTTTTATGTATGTGTGGTTTTTTTATGTGGCAATGAGGGTTAAGTGACTTGCCCAGGGTCACATAGCTAGTAAGTGTCAAGTGTCTGAGGTCATATTTGAACTCAGGTCCTCCTGAATCCAGGGCCGATGCTTTATCCACTGCGCCACCTAGCTGCCTCCTTTGTTAATTTTTATGATGATGATTAGCCAGACCAACTTAGACTGTTCTCCATTCTGGTGTCAAAGGTCTTGGTCTCTCCAAGTCGACTTAGAAGAAGTTATAATTTCATAAGTGACTTTGTTACCAAGAAGTACTTGGACATTGAGTCTTTACCTTTGGACATGTACTCCATCCCTAAGTGACACATAGACAGAGATTACACTATACCTGTAGCTAGCAGTCCCTGTGTTGATTATATCCTCCATTCCCATTTCTCGCCCCTAGATCTATTGCCAAGGCCTGTCTATTTCACCTCTGCATCATCTCTCCAATATGCCCTCTTCTCTCCTCTGACTCTGCTACCACTCTGGCCCTCATCCCCTTACACCTGGATTGTTGTACTAGCCTGGGAGTGGATCTTCCTGCTTCAAGTCTCTCCCTATTTCAGTCCATCCTCCTGTCATCTGACAAAGCAATTTCCCTAAAGCACAGGTCTATGTCACCTCCCTACCCAATAAACTGCAGTTCTTCTCTATTACCTTCAGGATCAAATATAAAATCATCTGTCATTTGAGGCCCTTCATACCTTGCTAGTCTTCTTATACACTATTCACCCCCACATCTTCTATGATCCAGTGACATTGGCTTCTTTGCTATTCTTCAAAGAAGACCCACAGCACTCCAGGCAAAGACCCACAAGACTCCAGGCATGTTCAATGGCTTTTGCCCCAGCCTGGAATTCTCTCCCTCCTCATAGCTGCCTCTTGGCTTCCCCAGTCAAGTCACAGCTAAAATCTTGCCCTCTAAAAGAAGACTTCCCAGTCTCTCTTATATTGTTGCCTTCTTCCTGTTGAATATCTCCAATTTATCCTGTCTATATCTTGTTTGCACATAGTTTTGGGCATGTTGTCTCCAGTGGGACAAGAACTATCTTTTGCCTATCTTTGCATCTCCAATGCTTAGCAATAGCCTGAGGGAAGGAAGGAACAATGGAAGGAAAAGAAAGGGAATAAGCATTTATTAAGCACCTACTATGTGCCAGGCACTGAACTAAGATCCTTACAAAATATTATCTCATTTGACTCACAACTCTGAGAAGTACGTGTTATTATGATTCCCGTTTTACAGTTGAGGAAACTGAGGCAGGCAGAGGTTAAGTGAACTGCCCAGGGTCATACAAATAGCAAGTATCTGAGGTAGGAGTAGAACTCATGTTTTCCTGACTCTGGGTCTAGCACCCTATCCACTGTGCCATCTTTAGTCCAACTCTCATCTTTTTGTATGAAGAGACAGACCCAGATACTTGAAGTCTAAGATAACACACATGTAAGGAGCAAAGCTATACCCTTAGACACTAATTCTAATGCTTTATCCAGTACATCATATTCATATTCCACATCTGTAAAAATCAGGCTGTTAAACTAATTTCTAAGGTGCATTCATCTCTGAAACTATGGTCCCATGACACAAATGCCCATGAAATCCTAACCAATGAAGAATAGAAAGGAGGCAGAAATTTCTTGTTTTTCCATTAAGTGCAACTGGCTAGTTTGGGTAAGTAAAATTACTTCTTCTGCCTTTGGAATTCAATTCAATGCAAATGAAAACAATTCTGAGGTTTCATCTCACACCCTGCAAATTGGCAGAGATGATAAAAAAGTAAAAAGAATCAATGTTGGAAGGTCGGTGGGAAGACAGGCATACTAATAACAAATAATGCTGTCACGGAACTATGGACTGGCTTAGCCATTCTGGAGAACAATTTGGAATTATGCAGGGAAAATTACCTCAATCGTTCATACTCTTTAATCTACCAACCCCTAGAAAGTAAGAGATGGAGGAAAAGTTCCCATATACAGAAAAAATATTCATAGCATTAACTTTTTTGGGAGTAGCAAAGGACTAGAAATAAAATGAATGCTCATTGATTGGAGAATGGCTAAAAATGCTGTAGCATAGGATTGTAATAAAATATAACTATGCCACAAGAAACAATCAATATAAGGGATTCAGAGAAACTTGGGGAAATTTGTGTGGCCTGATGCAGAGTGCAATGAGTAGAACCAGGATAATTTACAGAATGACAATAAGTAATATAAAGAAAAACTGCACTGAAAGTCATCAGAATTCTGATCAATGAAATAATGAAGCTTGTCTCCCTACTACTGAAAATAGAATACACCTCCAGGAGAGAGTGCCAATTGTTAAGTTTCCATTATATTTATATCTCAGAAATGGGCAAATGCTACAAATCAGCACTTGATTTGTTGTTTTGTTGATTGTCTAGACTTAAGAAAGTGGTAGAGAAAGCATTCATTTGAAAATTAAACTTAAAACATCAATCATAGTGTAGCACATAGACTGGGGCTTACTCTCCTAACGTCCACATACACTGGTGAGTCAGCTCCCCGGAGCTCAGCTAATAAATCCACTCAGGGCTTTAGGGTTAACCATGGTGGGAAATGTCTTTTATAATACTATATTATAACTCATGAACCTCCACCATTGTGCTTCTATCATTTCCCACCAATACAGAGTCCAGGACAAAGCAGATTCAAGGTTAGAGTAAATGTAGCAAAGAGTATAACTCCCAACACCTAGAAGATCTTTTGCTGGAGTTCTCAAGATTTTCCCAAGTATTGGGTTACTTCTTATGCCTAGGAATTCCCTTTCCTCAGTCTACCTCTCCCTCCCAATGCAAGTGCTGTTATCAGCTGTTCCAGGGATACTGCCAGAATTTGAAAGGGAAGTCCAAAATGCCTCAGAACTTGCAAGATCCTTCTTTAACCAAGGGAGTTGGGGGTGGGGCAGGGAATGACCAAAGATGAAGCCACAGCCATGGCTCTTCTCTCATCTAAGAAATTCCTTCTCAGGGACATGACTAGAAGACTTCAACCATTTACATGGCTAGTTGGGCAGATCTTTTATTCCAAACTAACTCTCTGGTTTCCTGAAAATTGCACATACTGTGACTGAGTCCCTTAATCAATATGAGTAGACTCCATGTTATGTCTAGTCAAAATGCCAAAATAAAAAGACCATGTTCCCATCTAATGAACAGTTATCTTGGCAGTCCTTATCTGACAAAGGAATCAATGTGTAGCATCTTGTCAGTAGTTTTAAGTATGGAAGGATAATTTGATTGACTCAATCAATCCCCACATTTACAATAAGATCACAGATCTGACTGAAAGTGATCTTAAAGACCATCTAATCCAACCCCCACATTTTAGAGATGAGGAAACCGAGATCCAAGTGATGTTAACCTTTTTTAAAATTATAAGTCAGGTGGTACTTCCTACACAAGACCTTCCTGAAACAGGTGCTAGGGAGTGACTGGTGCTTGGTCAGACATCAAAGTTGCCAAGGTCATCCACTGTATCCTGGTCCATCACCAGTGGTGTTGACTTTTGTCTTGTCACTGGACTTCAATGATTCGGGAAGAAAGAGTGAGGCTGATGACTTTGCGCAACCCTGACTCGTGTAAATCCAATTTACTGCCAGTCAACACATCACCCCATGATGTCATTGGTCCTCTTTGAAGACAAAGGATGAACAATACTAATGTTTATTGAATTGAATTGCTCAGGGTCACACAGTGTCAGAGCCTAGATTCACACTGAAATGCTCTGGCTTGAAATCAGGTCTTTTAGGGGGCAGCTAGGTGGTGCAGTGGATAAAGCACTGGCCCTGGATTCAGGAGGACCTGAGTTCAAATCTGGCCTCAGACAATTGACACTTATTGGCTATGTGACCCTGGGCAAGTCACTTAACCCTCATTGCCCCTCAGAGAGAGAGAGAGAGAGAAAGAAAGAAAGAAAGAAAGAAAGAAAGAAAGAAAGAAAGAAAGAAAGAAAGAAAGAAAGAAAGAAAGAAAGAAGAAATCAGGCCTTTTTGCAGCACACCATGATTCGGGCTGCAGTCCGAACAGGTTATATGCTCCTTGCCATCAGCCTCCAAAATTCCATCCTTTGCCCATTTTGAGGGGCACAGATGCAGCTGCTAGATTGACCTGTTCACTTAGGAATGACACTCTCCCAAAGGTAACAATTGAGAGCCCATTTCTTCCTCTTTTTTGGACTCTGCTGGGCAGCAAGTTTACAAGGACAAAAAGCACAGTCACTGGGGGCTAGGCTGTTTCTGTTGCTATCTTATGCGATCAAAAGCAAAACAGACCATTTAGAGGTTCCAATATATCCTTATTGCCTCTTACTCACCCCCCCCTTTCCTTTCCCAAGAATGGTTCAAATTAAATGTCATCATTCCGTCTACCCATTGTCTCCTAGTCTGCATCGCATTAGAGTGGCACCTTCCCTTTCCTCCATCCATCTCCCACTGACTCCCTTGAGGGGCTCCAAGTATGATGACTGCCATCCAGAAGACCCAGGAAGGAGCTCTGATGTTATTCACTTCATTTATTTTGATACAATATTTTGGAGTCACTTCATTAAGTTCTTTCAGAAGGTCCCATCATTTTTCCCTCTGCCAGTGTCTGCCGTGCACAGATAATAGAATGCACAGAAGAAGAAAAACACATATGGCCTATAGAAGGAAATGGGAGCTATTTAATTCGATTTGTTGATTGGGGCAAGCTTTCTCCATACCCACACAGGCACATACACAAAGAGTATGCATGACATGAAACATTTCATTAGTGAATGTATCAGTGCATTAGCCCAACCAATTATACTGCTGGTGGGGGAGATAAGGAGATGCTGTTTGACCTGTATTTTTAACTGGGGGGGGGGCGGGGAGAAAATTTTTCACAGTCCAGATATGTCCAACAGAGAGATTGCATTCTTTTTGAATTTCCACTGATGCAAGTGATAAAGATAACAACTATAATAGACACAGTTCTTCAAGATTTAGGGAGGCATTCCTTGGCCTGTATTTTTTTAAGGGTGGGGGGAGGGAGTAGATTTTCATAGTTCAGATATGTCCAACAGAGAGGCCATATTATTTTTTTGAGAGGCAATAAGGGTTAAGTGACTTGCCCAGGATCACACAGCTAGTAAGTGTCAAGTGTCTGAGGCTGGATTTGAACTCAGGTCCTCCTGAATCCAGGGCCAGTACTTTATCCACTGTGCCACCTATCTGCCCCTGAGGCTATATTATTTTTAAATTTCCTCTGATAAGTGATAAAGATAACAACTATCATAGACACCGTTCTTCAAGATGTAGACCATCTTGGTCCAACTCTTAAAAGTCCTGGCTTCCTTCAAGTCTCACTTTAAATTGTACCTTCTGCAGGTGGCCTCAAGGAGAATAAGTGGTTTCATACTTTTCTTTGTCCAGGTTTGAATGGACTTGTCATTCCCTACTGAATGATACCAAGTAAATAATTGCTGTGGCTGTTTGTCCTTCATTCTTGAAGAGGACCATGACATTAGGGTGCTGTCATGACTTGCAGTGAATGGATTTAAGTGAGGGAGGAATTTGCAAGGTACCTGTTTAATAGAGCCCTATGATGTGAGGCCTAAAAGATCATTTATTCTTGTTTCTACATCATCTATATCTATATTACATACATGAGGAAACAGTGATTTTCCCCAGGTCACATAACTAGTGATGAATAAAAGCTAGATCCCCTGACTCCCAAGGCATACAGCCAATAAATAGGAAGAATCCTATTTAACAAACTAATATTTGGCTTTTTGCATCTTTCAACCATTATTTGCTTTGCTAAAAACACCTTTGTGGTTTTGTTCCCATGTGTCTGAAAATTGTGTGTGTGTGTGTGTGTGTGTGTGTGTTGGGTGGAGCAAGAAGGCAGGTTCAGGAAAAATAAACAGGCTTATTCATTCATCTCTTTATTCAACATTTACTGTGTGCAGAGCCCTGTGCAAGGCAAAGTTTAATTAAGTCCTATTACTTGCCCTCAGATTCTGCTACCTCTATCAATACCCTCTTGCAGACTCCCATCACTTCTCACTTTGACTACTGACATGTCCTCGTCATAACAGGTATGCCTGTCTCTAGTCTCACCCCTCTCCAATCCATCCTCCATCAAGCTACCTACTGCATATTACTGAAGCACAGGCCTCATCATGTCATCCTAAAATCTTCAAAGGTTTCCTATTGCTTTCAGAATGAAATGCAAAAGTAACCCCAGTTGGGTGGTTCCAAACACTCTTTCCAATTATTTCATATTATTTGGGCAACTAGGTAGTACCACAGAGAGATTGCTAGACCTGGAGTCAGGAGAACCTGAATTCAAATCCAGCCTCAGACACTTACTAGCTGTGAGACTCTGAGCACATCAGTTTAACAGCTGTCTGCCTTTGGGATAAAGGATATCGGCAAAGTCTTAATGCAGTGAATATGTTTTACAAACATCAGGATACTATAACAATATATACAATATATAATATAATAGATATAAAATATATTAAAAAGTTGTTTGTTATTGTTTCCAACTCTCTGTGACCCCATTTGGGGTTTTCTTGACAGAGATATTGGAGTGGTTTGCCATTTCCTTCTCCAGCTCATTTGACAGATGAGGAAACTGAGGCAAACAGAGCTAAGTGACTTGCCATGGGTCGCACAACTAGTAAATGTCTGAAGTTGCATTTGAACTCAGTTCTTTCTGACTCCAGGCCCAGAGGCACTTAGTGCCACCTAGCTATCCATAAATATGCTAAATACTATTACTACTACTGCTACTGCTACTACTACTACCACCACTACTATTACTACGTCCACCACCAGCACAGCTACTACTACTGCCACAATTACTAATGCTACTACCACCACCATCACCACTACTACTACCGTTACTAATACTACTGCTACTACTACCACCAACCATCACTACTACTATTATTACTCCTACCACCAGTATCACTACTACTACTGCTACTATTACTAATGCTACTATGACCACCATCACCCAGTCTTCTCTCCTCCTGGCTAAATAGCTCCAATTTTTCAGCCATTTCTCATTTGGCGTGGAGTCAGGTCCCCTGTATCATCCTTGTCTTCCTCCTTTGGATGGTCCTTGATTTTCACTCAGCCTATATTCATTAATAAAACTGCCTTGGGCAGCTAGGTGGCACAGTGGATAGAGCACTGGCCCTGGAGTCAGGAGTACCTGAGTTCAAATCCGGCCTCAGACACTTAACACTTACTAGTGTGTGACCCTGGGCAAGTCGCTTAACCCCAATTGCCTCACTAAAAAACAAAACAAAACAAAACAAAAAAAACTGCCTTATTTTAGGATCACAGCTATGGAGCAGGAAGGGAACCGTGAGGTCATCTCCTTGTAAGATCTTCTTTACAGAAAAAGAAACTGAGACCCAGAGAGGATGAATGAGCTGTCTCATAAAGGACTTGCACAATGGGCAGCATCCTCATGCATTGGTCAATGGACTGGGGAAGGTGGGAGGTAGGAGACAAGGCACCTGTTTGCACCATCCATAGAACTGCAAGGTGAACTTCTTGACCAACTGGGTGCCCAGTCCTCTGGCTCTCTCCTATCCAGGATCCTGCTCTTAGAGCAGCATCAATTTTACTGGTTGACAGATGAAGGAGGATCCTGCCAAAGGCAAGCAAAGCGGTTTTTCATTCTAATTGTCCTGCAGAGCTGTTCTCCGCCTCCTCAGCCAGGGTCTTCCACTGAAATATTGCAGTGCCCATAAATCGCCCTGGTATCCAAAGGCCTGTGGGATGGTTAAGCTGTCTGGGCCCAGCCGGACGTGCCTTGCCCAGAGCATGGGGTTGGAGAGGGGGAGAGGAGAAAGAGTCTTTCCTTTCCCCTACTCCTCCATCCATCATTCCTCTTAGGCCAAGGCTGGGTCGGGGCCAGAGCCAGCCTATTAGCTACTGTTTCCTTTTAAAAGCAAGTTGTTAATTACTACGTGGTCCTATAGCAGTGCTGCAGGTATTAATCTCTATCACTCTTCTAGCTAATTGCAGGCAGAGTGGGAGAGTTGAGGGAGAAGGAGGGCTTAGCTCTGTCCATAGTGACCTGACTTTCAGACATCCCACCCCAGTATCCTGAGAATAGAAGAGGGTTGTAACTCGACAAGAAAAATGAAAACCCTTCTTGAAGGCAAGATAGCACCATGGAGGCTAGCTGGCCTTAGCTCTTGGAGGCTAGGGCATCAGGACAAATCTCTAATTGCTGCCTGGCAGAGACCTGAGAAGAGGTAAATTCCTGCTGAGCCTTCACAGAGTAAAAGTTGATCTTTATAGAGACCATTAAAGTTTCCTGAGTCCTTATTTTGCCTAGGAAGTTTTGTTTAACCCTCACAAAGCCTTGGGAAAGGAAGCACAAGGTATTCTTCTCCCCATTTTCCAGATGATGAAACTGGAGGTTGACAGGAAGTTAAGTGACTTGCTCAGGGTCACACAACTACTGTAAACTGTCTGAGTTGGGGAATGGACCTAGCTGTGTGACCCTAGGCAAATCTATTGGAGGAGATTGGAGGTCAGTGAGGTGAAGTCAGTGGAGATGAATGACAGCAGTGGTAAGAAGACCCACAACTGCAGACTGTAATGTGATGGCAGCACCCTGGGCCAGGATACTGGTTGAGAATAGGAAGCAGCACCTGTAATGATAGGACTCATGCTACCTATCAGATTGGAGAAGAGCACCATGGAACACCAGATAAGAGCGTTCTTAGAACAGCTGCCAGCTACCAGACAACATAACATGGGCAAGTGACGTGAGAAGAGAGATCCATGACATTCCCTCCTTCTCCCCTTCTCCCAGCATGTTGGGGTCCCTTTCAGGGCAATACTATAAGCTATGGACTCTGCACATTTCTATGGAACACGGTCACCTTCTGAAGAATCTTGAATTCTTTAGGGGCTCAAATGCAAGTCCTTTATAAAGGTTGCTAGATGCTATAATAGACAACATGTTTGCTGGAGAATCAGAAAGACCCAAGTTCAGACACTGCCTCAGACACTTACTGTTTGGGTAATGCTGAGTTCCTTTGCCACTCTCAAATCGTAGTCCATAAAATGGGGGTAATAAAATACCTATGTCACAGGAGGATCAGATGAGATAGCATATGTAAAGCACTTTGCAAACCTGAGAGCACTAGATAAATGGTCACATGTATTACTTCCATGTGTTTTGCTTTGTAAATAAACATTTTTTGTTTGAAGTCTCAGGAGCCTGAGTGATTGATTACCCATGAAGAGTGGCAAATGGCACCAAGTCCCCTGGTGTAATAATTAGGAGGGGAAGTCCTGCTTTACTCTGCACTGGTCAGACTACAGCTCCTGTTCAGGTCTGGGTACCATATTTTGGAAGGACATTGATAAGCCAGAGACCATCCAAAGGATGATGACAAGGATGATGCAGGGGACTTGACTCCATTCCAAATGAGAAATGGCTGAAAGATTGGAGATATTTGGCCAGGAGGAGAGAAAACTGGGGTGGAGAGATGAGGGAAGGCAAGAAGAGACAGATCATTTCAAGTATTTGAAAGGCATACTTGTAGAAGATGGATTGGATTTGTTATTTTTGTCTCCAGAGGTCGGAACTAGGACAAATGGTGGACAGCAAAGAGACAAATTTCAGCTTAATATGAGAGACGCCTTCCTAACATTTGGAAGTAGCCCAAAGGTGTAATGATCTGCCTTGAAGGGTATTGGTTTCCCCTGATTAGAAGTCTCCAAGCAAAGGCAAGATGACCATGTATCAGGTGTTCTGTAGAGGGGATACTCATTCAGATCTAGGTTGGGCTATTGACTTCTGGAGTCCCCTCTAATTCTGATATTGTGTAAATCTATGACTAAAAGCAACAAACTATGGAAATACAATGTCCCCCAAGCCTACTCTGGGAGCCAGGTGGCATCCTGGATCAAGACAGGAAGACCTGAGTTTGGCCCACTCTGACATTTACTAGCTGGCTGGTCCTAGGAAAAGTCACTTCCCCTCTTTGGGCCTCAGTTTCCTCATCTGTAAATTGAGGAAGTTGTAATTCTGAGACCTCTAAAGTCCCTTTAAGCTCTAAATCTATGGTCCTATGATCCCTTGGATAAGTAGGGGGCTTCTGACACAAAAAGCTACAAATGTAAACAATTTACCTTCCTTCCCTGGGTTGGCAATACAGGGCAGTAGCCTGGCCAATCTTGCCTCAATTGGGAAATCCTGAGAGCAACTACTCACAGGGCTGAAATTCAAGTATCCACCCTCCATTTGAAATGTATGATGCTCTGTGAATCGTAAATCTTCCCCTGGCTCTGTATACCACAGATCTGACAATTTTCAGTTCTCCCGTTTGCCATAAAAAAGACTGAAAGAGGTGTATATCCTTTGTTTCTACTGGGTTTCCAGAAATTAGGATGGGTCATACAGAGCTAAGCATTCTTTTGCCAGGTTTTTCCCTTAACCCACCCTCTAGGGCCAATGGCCAGTAATTAATTGTCAAGTCACTGAGCAGTCTAAGAGTGGGAGCACATAGTCAGGTAGGTACCTGGCAGATACAGGTACTCAATCTGTAACATCAGCCTCACGTCCTCCTCTGTTTAGCTTTTAAAACCTTTTAAAACCTTGCTCCAAACTACATTTGGTCTGTATACACTACCTCGCCTACCCACGTTCTTTGGTCCAGGCAAACTGACTTTTTGCTCTTCTTCACACATTACACTCCATCTCCCATTTCTGTGCCTTTGCAGAGGCTGTCCCCCAAGCCCTCCTTCTTCACCATATCCCCTGTAGGAATTCCTACTCTTCTTCAAGACTCAAGCAACACCTTCTGTGAAGCCTTTTCCAGTCTCTCCAGCTGCTAGGGCTCCCCTAAATTACCTTGTTTTTATTTTGTATGTATTTTCTATACAGAAGCAGTGAGGCTTAGTGAATAAAGCCAAGACCTGAATGACCCTTACTTTGGCTTTAATATCTTTTGATAGCTTTCTAGCTTTATTTCCTTCTGCTCCCCTAGGCATACTTTAATTTCTAGCCAAAATAAGATAGTGCCTTACTGTCCAGATGACTTTTCCACCTCCATTCCAGCAGCCTTTTGTGCTGGGGACGCCTCCGCCCATGTGGTTTCCTCTTCCTATTGGTGAGTTCCTCATGGGAAACTTCATTTAAGAAATCACTTGTGCCAGCCATGTTTACTTCTAATCCAGCTCAAATCCTGACCCTCTAGATTATGTTTCCACTTTCCTCTCCCCTTCTCTTTCAGTTCCCTTTTATGTATTGTCTTCTCCCATTAGAATGTAAGCTTCTTATGGGTAGGGACTGTCTTTTGACTTTTTTTGTATCCTCAGAACTTAGTATAGTGCCTGGCAAATAGTTGACACTTTCTTTTTTCTTGTATTTGTATTCCCAAACCTCACTACATTGTATGGTATATAATAAATGCTTTATCTAATCTAATTGAATTATTAATTGTGTCTATGGTCTCCCTGCCTTAAGTTCCTCCCAACTCCAATCCATCCTTCATTCAGGTGCAAAAATGTTCATCCTTAGTACAGGTCTGACTATTTTACTACTCCTTTCTCTAGAAACTCCATATTTATCCTTACTATGTGCCAAGTACCCTGCTAGATAGCGATATAAAGAAAAAGAGCAAACAATCCTATACTCTATTTGTTCCCTATTATAAATGACCTACAAGCTCTTATATAAAGTGTTCTGGTTGTTATTTAAAGCCCTTTACAACATCTTTCCCCATCTTTCTTTTTTTCTTCCCTCCCTCTCTTCTCCCTTTCTTCCTTCTTTTTTTCCTTCCTTCCTTCCTTCCTTCAGCAATGGGGATTAAGTGACTTGCCCAGGGTCACAAAGCAAGTGTCTGAAGTCAGATTCGAACTCAGGGCAGGTACTTTATCCACTTCACCACCTAGCTGTCCCATCCAATCTTCTTACACTTTAATCCACACACTCTCATCCAGGCACACCGTGTACTTGCTAATCCTTGGATGACTTTCCATCTCCTGACCCATTGCCTTTCCATGTGGATCCCCCTATGTCTAAAATGTTCTCTCTCCCCACTGACACCTCTAATTCCCTTGGTCTCCTTCAACATTCAGCTCAAATCCCATCCTCTGCAAAAGACCTTTCTAAGTCAGCCCCTTTCTGGTGCCTTCTTTCCGAGATTGCCTCCTATTTACTCTGCATGAACATAGTTAAAGTTTTCAAGTTGTCTCCCCAATTAGAGTGTGACCTCCTTGCAAGCAGAGAGGTTTGGGGTCTTTTTTGTATCCTTGGCACTTAGCACACTGGTACACAGTTAGTGCCCAATAAATGCTGGCTTACTGTTAATTGTCTTTTGTTCAGAACTTTTATGGGTCTGGAATATCTTTCTCCACCATCTCTACTTCCACAAGGTTCAGCTCAGATGTGAAATCTTCCTTGAAAACTCCAACTAGAAATGAGCTTTCTTCCCTGAAACTCTCAGAGGAAGTGGTTTAGTGTGCTGGAAAGAAATTTGGGACTGAAATTGATGGACCTGGGTTCAAATCCCAGTTTTCCTGCTTATGATGTGACTTTAAGTAAGTCACTTTCCCTTTCTGTGGCTTAGTTTATTTATGGTTCTGGTCTTAGATGAGCTCTGAGTTTCCGTCCAACTCTAAATCCTATAGGCTGTCAAATTTGTTCTTAAAGGGGCCCGATCGAGTTATTCCCCAGCTCAAGAAATTTCAATAGCTCCCTCTTACCTAGAGGATAAAAACAATCTTTCTCTTTGGCATTTTAGAGCCTTCGCAGACTAGTTCCAGCCTAGCTTTCCAGACTATTTATACATCAGTTTCCTTTACACACTCTACATTTTAGCCAAATAATACCTAATACAATTTCTTGTGTACAACATTGTATCCAACAATAGTTAACATTTATATAGTACTTACTATGGGCTGAGCACTTTACACTTATCACCTTATTTGATCTTCACTACAACAGTGGAAGGTAGGTGCTATTATGATCCCTATTTGCAGATAATTTAACTGAGGCAGACAGAGACCAGGTGACTTGCCCAGGATCATACAGCTGGCAAGTGTCAGAGGTCAAATTTGAACTGAAGTCTTCCTGACTACTCATCCACTGTGCCACCTAGCATCCCTATCCCCAGTCTCTGTGTTTTTGCAAAGCTTATTTTCCATGCCTGGAATATTATTCCTCATCACTTCTCTTCAGTAGAACCCCTACTTCCCTTCAAGTGTCCGCTCAGTTTCCACCTCCTTATCCTGATTCTTGTTTTTCATTAATTTCTCAATCCCATGAAATTCCTTTGTCTTTGTTTTGCATATTTCTTGTTTCCTAACCAGAGTGCATATTATATCCTGCCAGCAGAGCAGAGGCTCCTTGAAGGCAAAGACTGTTTTTTTCTTTACATCACCAGCCTCTAGCAGAGTATTTGACACATAGTAAGTGCTTGATAAATGTTTACTGAATTAAATCAAACCTCTGTTACTTAGGGTATTCATTCAGCCTTATAGTTATTAGTGTAAATAGATTGTCTTCCTACCACAATTTAAGCTCTTGCAGGTGAGACATTTTTACCTACCCAACCCTATCCCCAATATACACATGCAGTGTATACATAGGCACTCGATATTTGCTAACAAGAAATATTCAGCTCATGTGACCTCGAATGTCACTTAACATTTGTGGGTCTTAGATTCTACATTTATAAAAGGAGGGGCTTGGAACCAGATGACAGGTAATCAGATAAATGAAAGACAGATAGATAAGAGAGAGATAATAGGCAGATAATAAACAGCAAATAAAGAGACAGATGAAAGTTGATAGATAATAGGCAGATGTTAAAAGCAGATAGATAAATAGATAGATGATAGACAGTAGATAGTCGATAGACAGACAGACAGACAGATAGATAGATAGATAGATAGATAGATAGATAGATAGATAGATAGATAGATAGATAGATAGATAGATAGATAGACTGATTGATTGATTGATTGATTGATTGGCAGGAGAGAAATAGCATATAGATAAGAAGATAGATAATAGCCAGACAGATGATAGATAGACAATATATAGATGGAAAATTAATTGTAGTGTTTCAATTGTGTCTGACTCTTTGTGATCTCATTTGGGGCTTTCTTGGCAAGTATACTAGAGTGGTTTTGCCATTTCTTTCTCCAGTTCATTTTACAGATGAGGAAACTGAGGCAAACAGGGTAAAGTGACTTGCCCAGAGTAACACACCTAGTGAGTGTATGAGGCCAGATCTGAACTCAGGAAGATGAATATTCCTGACTTGAGGCCCAGCATTCTATCCATTGAGCCACCTAGCTGCCTATAGAAGATAGATAGATGATAGAAAGCTAGATAGATGGTAGATGATAGATAGATAGATAGAGGTAGATAAACAACAGAAGATGGCTGATAGATGATAGATAATAGGAGATGGATGGATGGGTGAGTAGGTAGATGCATGGATAGTAGAAAGATAGATGATAGGTAGATGATAAATAGAAGATAATAGATTCAACAATAGGTAATTGATAGCTAATAGATCTAACTTTAGTTGATAGATTGATGGATGGAGAGGTTAGAAAGCAGTTAAGTGCTTACTACCTCTAACACTGTGCTGAGTGATGGGAAAACAAGTACAAGCAGAAAGGCATCCCTTGCCCTCAGGGAACATACCTTCTAACCGGGAGAGACAACACCTATCCATGCCACAGAGAGGAGAAATTTCAAACTGGCCCCACAGGATAAAGCCAAGCATGTACACCCTTTTCTGTGTGGTTGTGCAGAACAAAGTGTAGGATGTGTAATCGTACCTTTGTGTGGGTCTTTCTTGGGAGACAGGAATTGTGCATGTGTGGATGTGTGTTTGTGTGTTCGTGTGTGCACCCATGTGTATTTTGCAATGTACTACCTGGAATGGATGCTCAGTGCTAGACTGCCCTCATATGCCCTGTTACGAGTACACCCTGCTCTCAATAGCTTCAGGGTCTCATTCAGTCTTTTGGGGGAAGTTTGTTTGCATTCCTTCCTCTTCCCCAAGACCAAGAGCCTCATCAGCAGCCAGTAACTAATAAGCAAAGATGTTTCTGCAAAATGTGAATGCATTTTTGCTCTCTCCTAGGATGTAATTGGTGCAGGGCAAATACCTTCCTCTGTTCCGAAGTAGAGAAGGTATGTTGATGGCTCCCCGTAGGACAATAGAATCCCCTGGTCCATATGCAGGAGCGGCAGCAGTGACTTTCTGTTCCACAGCTTTAAAAACAGAGCAGAATGTACCTTATTATCATGTTTGCAGCCGGCAGGAGCCTTCTTTCACTGTAAACTCTCCTGACATCCCCAACTGAGATAATTATGGTGCTTAAGGGAACTTTTGGCCTCACTAAAAATACTTAGCAACAGTTTGTGGTGGTGAGGAATGTACACAGGCAGGTGATGCGAGAAAAAGCCCAGCCACAGCCCTCTGCAGTTCATCTGAGAGCACTAAGCGACTCCTCTTGGAGTTGGCTTTCCTTTTGAGTGTTTTGATGTGTGTCTTTTGTCTCCCTACCTCATCATCTCCTCATAGCCTCATGACCAAGCTTTTGATGCTAGGAAGTTCCTTCACTCACCAGGAGGGTTTTTGCTTTCTTTCTGACCAGATACAGAACAGCTCAGAGAGAAAACTCTCTATTTCAGCTGTTGTTTTTTGTTTCCATTTTCATTGCAGCATATGGTCTGACTCTTTCCCAGTAATCCCTCTGGACCTGCTCTGGGGCGTTCTCTCAGAATCTCAGTGGGGGGAGGGGGGCAGCTAGGTGGCATTGCAGTGGATAAAGCACTGGCCCTGGATTCAGAAGTACCTGAGTTCAAATCCAGCCTCAGACTCTTGACACTTATTAGCTGTGTGACCCTGGGCAAGTCACTTAACCCTCATTGCCCCCCCCCCAAAAAAAGAATCTCAGTGAGGGCAGGGAGTTCAGGAGTTTGTTAGTCTAACCTGTACCTAAACAACAATCTCCAGAACACCCCAGATGCATAGTAATCTGTCCTGTGCTTGACAAATTCCAATGAGGAAGAGCCCACTGTGCCTTGGACAGCCCATTCTACTTGAGAAAAATTCTAATTCTTAGGAGGTTTTTTCCTGATATCAAGCCTAAATCTGCCTTCCAACAATATCCACCAGTTGATTCTGGTCCTGTCCTCTGTGGACAAGCAGACAAGAGCTAACCCTTCTTTCACATGGTAGTCCTTCAAATATATGAAGGCAGTCAGCATAGCCCCCTTAACTCTTTCTTTCTCTGGGGTTAATATCCCCAGTGACTCTACTGATCCTCATAAGGCATGATCTTGAGGACCTTTACCATCCCTGTTGCCTTCCTTTGGAGAGTTTCCTTTAAATCTTAAGTCCTGGGGCAGCTAGATGGCACAGTGGATAGAGCACTGGCCCTGGATTTAGGAGGACCTGAGTTCAAATCTGGCATCAGACACTTGACACTTACTAGCTGTATGACCCTGGGCAAGTCACTAACTCTCATTGCCCCACCAAAAAAAAAAAAAATGATGGTTGGGGTTGTAGAGCAGCAGATGTAGGCTTCATACAAGACACATATATGTGTGTATGTGTGCATAAGTGTGTGTTTACTTATTCATGTGTTTGTTTATTTATTCATTCATTTGTTCGTTTATTTGTTTGTTTCTTCCATGGTGATTAGAGCTGGGGCAGCTAGGTGGCACAGTGGATAGAGCACTGGTCCTGGAGTCAGGAGGACCTGAGTTCAAATCCAGCCTCAGACACTTAACACTTACTAGTTGTGTGACCCTGGGCAAGTCACTTAACCCCAATTGCCTCACTAAAAAACAAAACAAACAAACATGGTGATTAGAGCTATTAGGGAATTAGGCTAGCTGGGGAGTTGGTCACTAGGGATCTTCAAGCAAAGGCCTGATGACCACAAGTATCAGGTGTGTTGCAGTGAGGACCTTTTTTGGGGTGGGGAGGAGGAGGGATTAGGAGTTGGATTTGATGGTCTCTAGAAAAAATTCACTATCTCTTGAGTTAGAGGACCTGGGTTCAAAGTTCAACTCTGATGCTTACTCCCAGTATGGCCTTGGTCAAATCCCTTCACCCTTCCAGGTCTTAATCTCCTCATTTGTAAAAGGAGGGGGGGGGGGTGGACTAGATGGTCTTTGAGGTCCCTTCCCTGAATTACTCCACTCTATCGATTCTCTCACATTGACTCTCTAAAATTCTGTTTCATCATTTAAAAAATGCACATAATAATATTTATCTCTATCTGCATGATTTGCTGGACAGCACTGGACCTGAAGTCAAGAAGACCTGAGTTCAAATTTGACCTCTCAGATACTTACTAGCTAGCTGTGTGACCTTGGGCAAGTCACTTAAACTCTTCCTGCCTCAGTTTTCTCATACTTAAAATTAATAATAGCACTTACCTCCCAGGGTTATTGTGGGGATGAAACATGATATTTGTAAAGTGCTTTATAAACCTTAAAGTATTATGTAAATGCATTGTTATTCAGTCATGTGTCACTCTTCACGACCCCATGGGGGATTTTCTAGGCAAAGATACTAGAGTAGTATGCCATTTCCTTCTCCAGCTCATTTTACATATGAGGAAACCGAAGCAAACAGTGACTTGCTGAGGATCACAAAGCTAGTGAGTTTCTGAGGCTAGATTTGAATTTAGGTGCTCCTGATTCCAGGCTCTCCCCACTGTACCACCTAGCTGGCCTATGTAAATGCTAGCAGGAACAGCCACCACCACCACCACCACCACCTGCCTCACACAGTTCCTATGGGGATTCAGTGAGGATGGGAAAAAAAAATTGTCATCCTTAAAGCTCTATATAAATGTGAAAGAGCTTTGTTTTATCTCCTTCTGTTCGATTTCACAATAAATATTTATTAACTGCCCACTGTATGCAGGGAGCTCTGCAAGGCACTGGACGTAGGGGGACTAGAAATATTAGGAGAGTCACTACACTTAGACAAGATAACACCCTGCTCCCATGTCCCTTTGTTCTCAGAATGGATTCATTGGGTAAAATCCTCTCTGGGAACTGTAATTTAATCTCACTCCCAGGCTAACTCTTGTGCATTCTGTCACCTGAACTAATCTTTGTAGCTTCCTGATTACTATCTACCTGGCTTGCTTTGATAAAGAGATTTGCTCTATACCCATGACTAACCTTGGTATAATAAGATTATGGTGGGTAGGGGAAGCTAAACGGAATGAGATAAGCTGTTATCCTCCAAACTTGGGGTGGAACTCTTTCCTCTCAGAACAACCAAGGGAAGTAGCTTTCGTCCTGAATACCAAAAGAATTATAATTCTAGATTTCAAATGTCTTCTATATAAATGCTATAAATCCGGCCCGATATTTCTTTTGAAGATGGGAGAGTGAGGGAGAGATAACCAAGCAATGAACATCCTCCCACCACCAACAAAGATGGAAATCCAGGTTCCTCTGCAGTCACGGACTGGGATATCTTCTCTTCTTTCTATGTGTTGATTACACGAGGCACATTCGGTATTTTGTTACATGGTCCAGTTGTTGCACAAATAAATATGAGGTCATTTCAAGGGAAGGCACTAGAAGCTTAGGGATTAGCACATTGGATGTGCTCTGGGAAGAGAGTTGACTATACAATATTCCTCAGTTTTCTCTTATTTGTTGGTGTTCTTGTTTGTCCTTCATTTTCTTTTTTTTTTCAGTGAGGCAATTGGGGTTAAGTGACTTGCCCAGGGTCACACAGCTAGTAAGTGTTAAGTGTCTGAGGCTGGATTTGAACTCAGGTACTCCTGACTCCAGGGCCGGTGCTCTATCCACTGTGTCATCTAGCTGCCCCTGTCCTTCAT
Source organism: Dromiciops gliroides (assembly GCF_019393635.1). NCBI lineage: Eukaryota > Metazoa > Chordata > Mammalia > Microbiotheria > Microbiotheriidae > Dromiciops > Dromiciops gliroides. The sequence goes on along the minus strand of NC_057861.1, from coordinate 38,130,739 downwards.
TCTCAAAGAGGACTGTGACATCGGGAGGTAATGTCATGATTTGCAGTGAATTGGATTTAAGTTAGAGAAGGCTTTGAAAGGTCACCAACCTTAGTCTCTCCTCCAGAGCCATCTGGGTCCAGTGGCAAGATAAACATCAGGACAACATCAGGAGATGGCCCCAGATGTTTGAGGCAATTGGGGTTAAGTGACTTGCCCAGGGTCATACAGATGGCTAGTGAGTTCATCTGAGGGGCCAGATTTGAACGCTAGTCTTCTTGACATCAGTGCTGTCCACTAAACCATCTTAGTTGAGATTTAAACTCAGGTCCTCCCAACTTCAGGACCAGTGCTTTATCCACTGTGCCTCCTGGTTGCCTCAGTTTCCCTTAATATAATCTAAGAATAATCTAAGAATGGATACCTTGATAGGTCACTGGAATAAAAGAGGGACTCCTTGGAATATTAGGGGGTTGCCTCACTAGCAACCCAAGTTCATATCCCATTTGAGCGGAGTCAAAACCACAGTGTATTGCTATGATTATGAAAGGTGTTAGGACTTGATCTAGGGAATGAATGGGAAGCTCACCAGAAAAGGAAGTAAATCTGAATAACAGTTTTATGACTATGATAAGCCTTCTTTGTTGTTTTTGCATTTTCTCTGGAGTAAAATAAAGACTGTCTTGCATTTGATGTATGCATTATCACCTTGGGTGATTTGTTCATCATCTGGGGACCCCACATCTGAGCAGACAAAATCTATATTTGAATTATGTTCTGAGATATCCTAGAGGCAACTTTGAGTGGGAGAAATAAGAGCAAAATATATATAAAATGTGAGGAAGATAGTCAATGCTAAACTTAGTCTATCTAAGCCCAGGGCTAAGGATGGTAGGCTACAGGCTACACTCACAGCAATCTTCTAAGGTAGATCATGCCATTATTGTTATTCCAATTCTACAGATGAGGAAAGTGAATCTCAAAGAGTGTAAGTCACTTTCCTCAGTTCTTACTCATTAGCTTCTAGGACATCTATTAGTATTGTCCTAAACAGGATGGGGAAAAAAAGTTCTATAGGTAATATAAACTGACCACAGGATCTTCCTACTTGTTGTTCCTCAAACTTTTCTTGTTAGGCACTGGGATCTGTAGTATGTGGTATCAAAGGAAATGGTGGAAGAAAGGGTTGTTTCCTAAGATCATTGAGAAAGAAATTTTCTAATTGTTTTTAAGACATGAATAATGGGCTCATTTTTAGCTTAACCCTGACATATATTGCCTATGTGACCCTGAACAAGTAACTTGACCTCTCAGTGCTCTACCCCAGAGGTATCAAAATGGTGGTCATCTTGGCCACATTGTAGGGCAACACTCCAGAGTGCTGCTGAACCAGATTAAAATGTAATTGAGAAAGGGGCAGCTAGGGGGCCCAATGGATAAAGCACTGGCCCTGGATTTAGGAGGACTTGAGTTCAAATCCAGCCTCACTCTTGACACTTACTAGCTGTGTGACCCTGGGCAAGTCACTTAACCCTCATTGCCCCCCCCCCAAAGCTATAACAAATACATTTTAAATAAATAAATGAAATGTAATTGAGAAACATTTAACAAAATAAATAAAGATACAATAGAACATAGATCATATAGGTATGTGGTTTTATAAGTCAATATGTAGCCCACAGGGATCTTTATGTACAGTTTAGTGGCCTCTATTTCTATTCAAGTTTGACACCACTCTAACCAACTCTAAGATTAAGGTCCTGATTTGTAATGGTAACAGGAGTTCCCTATACCAATGAAATCACAGACGGAATTCTTATGCCTTATTTTGTGAATAGTTTATACTTATCTGTATATATTATTTCCCCTCCCCCCTAAAATATAAGCACCCTGAGGGCTTAGCTGTTTATTTTTATCTTTGTATTTTTTTTCTAAGTGCCTAGCACAAAAATATGTTCTTAACAATGCTCATTGAATTGAACTGACTTGAACTGAATAAGTCTGGAAGTGGGTAGACAGTAGTAAGGATATCATTGAGGCATCTCAGCCAAAAAGAGGAGGAAACTGGGAAAGTATATATCCAGGAATTAACAAATATCCAAACCCAAGAGGAGAGACAACCATTTGATGCCTTTCCCAGATCTCGAAATGCCAAGACAAACCAGCCAGGGCACAGGACATGGGTATATGCTAAAATAGAGCTGTTGACTTTCTAGAGACTGGCCTCTGACCAACCAGAAAGAATAGGATAAGAAAAAAGGAATAAATTCCAGGCTGATGAAATTACACTAGACATCTTAATGAAAAAATACTCAGTTCCCACTGAGCCATTAGATGATTGGTTTCCACATGGAAGCACCCATCTTGGGTGACAAGTCTTTGAGAAACTGTTTCTTTATTCTTTTCCCATGGAACTGTTCTGGATTAAAAAGATTAGCCAAAAGAAAAATCTTGTCCCTAAAGTAGAACCTGCCTTGTGAGCTTCATTCATAATATATGCACATAGTGGGTTGCAATCATCATTGCTGGAGGGGCCAAACCAATGAGTTCACAAATCTGTTTGAGTGTTTGAATATATGCATGGTTCTATGCTACATGCTTGGGATAAAAAGCCAAACACTTCTTGTCTTCCCAAAGCTTACCTTCTATTGGGAGATATCCTCTAGAGCCATTGTTCTTTCCCATGCTGCCTCTGTAATGGTTTGCTCATATAAGATGATGGGATGGTACAGTGAATGGAGGACAAGACTTGGAGTTGGGAAGATTTGAGTTCGAATCCAGCCTTAGAGACTTACTAGCTTTGTGACCCTGGGCAAGGTAATTAAACTCTGTTTGCTTCAGTTTCCTCATCTAGAAAGTAGGGATAAAAATAGAACCTACCTCCTAAGGTTGTTGTGAGGATCAAATGGGTTAATATATGCAAAGTTCTTTGCAAATCTTATAGCATTATATGTTGTTTGTCATTGAGTCATTTTTCAGTTATGTCTGACTTCATTACCCCATTTGCGGTTTTCTCGGCAAAAATATTGGAGTGGTCTTGCCATTTACTTTCCCAGATCATTTTACAGATGAGGAAACTGAGGCAAACAGCGTTGAGTGACTTGGCCAGGATCACACCACTAAGTGTTTGAGAACAGATTTGAACTCTGATCTCCCTGATTCCAGGCCTGTTGCTCTTATTCCCTGTACCATATAGCTGCCCTTTAGTATTATTTTCGTTTAAAGTTTTGAGTTCCATATTCTATCCCTCCCTCCCCTCCCCCCTCCCTGAGGTGGTAAGCAATCAGATATAGGTTATGCATGTGCAATTATGTAAGACATTAACATATTAGTCATTTTGTATAAGAAAACTTGAATAAAAGAAAAAAATTAAAGCAAGTAAAAATTAGCTATTATCTTTTTTTTAAAAAAAATTACAATTTACCATCAACATCTTCTAGTCTTAAAACAGAATTCATCCATCTTCCCAGTGATTGGCTTTTCCAAATTCTTGTGTTTGAGAGGCATTGGATAATGAGCAGAGGAGTTCATTTTCTACAGCTTGGAAAAAAGAACTATGTTTGGCTAATTTGGTACCACTGAGCCATTAGTTAAGACTCTAAATCACTGTAGTCAATTTTAGGTTGAAACTGGCCTCCCAAAGGTCTATAATTAATCTACTGAGCTTTCAAAGTAACTACAGAATGTTATAGCTTAACATATTGGAAGATTCTCGGCCCCTGACGCTTTTGATAAACTGACAGGCTCTCTCTCAACAGTTTACTTCAGGGGGCAGCTAGGTGGTACAGTGAATAAAGCACAGGCCCTGGATTCAGGAGGACCTGAGTTCAAATCCAACCTCAGACACTTGACACTAGCTGTGTGACCCTGGACAAGTCACTTAACCCTCATTGCTCTGCCAAAAAAAAAAAAACTGTTTACTTCAGAAGGGATGAGAAGGTATATTGGTGGTATTAGTCCATTAAGCATTATACCATTTTTGACTAGAAAGCTATTCCAAGTCTGCTTTGAAAACCCTTGGAGAAAGCAGTCTCAGGCTAAGCTAAGGCAGATAGATGGCTCAGTGGATACAGCACTGAGCCTGGAAGTCAGGAAGACTGTTTAAATCTAGACTCAGACACTTATAATTGTGTGACCCTTGACAAGTCATTTAACCTCTGTTTGCCTCAGTTTCCTCATCTATAAAATAGAGAAAACAATAGCACTTAACTCTTAGGATAGCTGTGAGGATCAGATGAGATAACAATTGTAAAATCCTTAGCACTGTGCCTAGCATGTAAGTGCTGTAGAAATGATGGGAAAGGGGCAGCTAGGTGGCGCGGTGGATAAAGCACAGGCCCTGGATTCAGGAGTACCTGAGTTCAAATTCGGCCTCAGACACTTGACACTTACTAGCTGTGTGACCCTGAGCAAGTCACTTAACCCCCATTGCCCTGCAAAAAAAACCCCAAACCAAAAACAAAACAGAAATAATAGGTATTATTAGATATGAAGTGAAGATTGGCCTTCAAGAAACTTACATTCTATTAAAGGGGGAGGGGCAGAAAACCATGTATATATAAAAGTAAGTAAGTTTTTGTTGTTCAGTTGTTTCAGTCGTGCCCAACTCTTTGTGACCCCATTTGGGATTTTCTTGGCAAGATACTGGAGTGGTTTACCATTTCCTTCTCCAGATCATTTTATAGATGAGGAAACTGAGCGGAAACAGAGTTAAGTGACTTGCCTGGGATCACTCAGCTAGTAAGTGCCTGAGGGCAGATTTGAACTCAGGAAGATGAGTCTTCCTGACTTCAAGCCTGGCATTATATCCACTGTGTTATCTAACTACCCCTTTATACTACTTACTCTATATAAGTCTATATCTCTCTATGTAGATATTTGTTATATATTTATATGCATCATACATATATATATATATGTAAATATAAAAGTAAGTACTGAAAAAATAATTTTCAGAGGGAGGGCACTAGCAACTGGGATGGTGGGAGTAGGAAGGAGGTCAGGCCAGGTTTCCCAGAGGAGGTGGTACTTGAACTGACTTTTGAAAAAAGCTGAGGATTCTATAAAGCAGAAGTGAGTATGAGAGTGCATTCTAGGCTGGTACAAAGTCATGTAGATTGGAAGCAGCTAGGTGGCACAGTGGATAAAGCACTGGTCCTGGATTCAGGAGGACCTGAGTTCACATCCAGACACAGACACTTGACACTTACTAGCTGTGTGACCCTAGGCAAGTCACTTAACCCTCATTGCCCTGCAAAAAAAGAAAACACCCCAAAAACAAAAAACAAAGGAATGTAGATGGTAGATGGAATATAAGATGTAAGATATTGCAACTAAGATAATCTGATTTGACTGAAATGTAGAGTACATAAGAGGGAGAAGAGAGCAAGTATTTAAGTACTTACCAGGTGCCAGGCACTGTGCTAAGGAATATCAATTTGACAGCTGTTTAGAAGAAAAAATAAAGACAGGAGGCAAGGAGACTGACTAAGAAGCTACTAAAATAGTCTAGATGATAAGTAACAAGGGTGTGAATGATGGTGATGGTGACATAAATAAAAAGGAAGGAAACAGATGTAAGAAATAGTGTGAAGGTATAGTTAACAATACTTGGCAACCAATTGGATATAGATGAGGGAAAATGAAGAGTTGAGAAGACTCCAAAGTTTCAACCTGGGTTACTGGAAGGATGGTTGTATATTCAACAGAAATGGAGAATCGAGAAGAGGAGAGGTTTGGGGGAAGAAGAGAGTGAGTTCTGTTTTAGTGCACAAATTTTGAGATGTCTATGAAACATCCAGTTGGAGATGTCCAGTAAGAGATAGAAGATGTGGCACTTGAGTTCAGGAGAAAGATTGAGGCTAGATAATTGATCTGGGAGTCATTTCAGAGAGGTGATAATTGAACTTGTGGGAGTTGATGAACTCAGCTCACAGAGAAGAGGAGGGAGAGATGGAAAAAATCAAGAGTGGGGGGAGGGAAAGTTCTAGCTTGCCAATACCCTTTTGGATACTGCCATGTTGGTCCCAAAGCAATGCAGTCAGGTGAGAAACGAGAAGAGGGTCTGAGGTGAGCTCCCACATTAAATGGAGATTTCAGAGCTCATCAGAAGGACAGGGGATGGTGATGAGGTAGAGTACCAAAGCTGATAAGATGATGAGATTTTCCTAATAATGAGCTTCCTGGGGCACGGTGCCAGGTGAGAAAGGTGTCATCATCTCTATTTCTCTTGTGTCATCTTCAGGTTTGACATCCTTGCTGTCTATGCCTTTATCCAAGTCACTTGATAAAAATGTCAAACAGCACGGAACCAAGCACAACTCCTTAAATTGGAGCATAAAGTTTTATTTCTTTAGAGGACCCTGAGGCAGAAATTCAATTCAACAAACTTTTGTAAAGCATTTGATATGTGCAAAGAGCTAGGGATCCAAAGACCTAAACAAAACCGTCATGGAGTTTATATTCTGAAAAAGTGTCATATAAGGATGGGGTGAGGACAAAGCTGGGATCCAGAGGCTGGGCTAGAGAGTAATCTCCCAGGCCCTTGCATGCCTTAACTATTTGCCCAATAGAAACAATCTGCATTCAAGTAAAGAATATCTGCCCACTTGCCAGTGATGTGTTGGAAATGATCAATACTTTCATGCATTCTCTGCAGACCATTAGACAAGGCACAAAGTTTACTTAAGACACAATCCCTGACCTCACAGAGTTCACAGGTTTTTATGAGGATCTGAGAATAAGACACACAAAACCAGAAAATATTTAATGTTGTGCATTAGTTAAATGTATTAGAATTGCAAAAAGAGCAGGACATGAAGTGAGGAAGGGATGTTGTAGGTCCTAACCCACCCGAGATGATGGAAGAGGCACCATTCAAATTGTGCTTTATGAGGGAACAATGGAAAGTGAATTTAGAGTCAGAGTACCCAAGTTCAAATCCTAGGTCCACCATTTAAAACCTGTGTGACCTTGGGCAAGCACCCTAGCTTCTCTGAACCCTGAGTTCCTGAAAGGTAAAGGTGATGGATTTGACTTAGATAAACTCCAAGAGGGGCAGTTAGGTGACACAGTGGATACAGCACCAGCCCTGGATTCAGGAGGACCTGAGTTCAAATCCGGGCTCAGCTCAGACATTTGACACTAGCTGTGTGACCCTGGGCAAGTCACTTAACCCCAATTGCCTCCCCCCCAAAAAAAAAGATTTCTAGATAAACTCAAAGGTTCTTTCTAGGTATAATCCTTGATCCAAGAATGACAGGATGAAACCCACAGGTGGATAGGAGGAAGAAGGAGAACATTCCAGGTATGGAGACTCAAAAAGTATAGGATATATTGTACTCTGGTATTAGTACTATTGTTGTTTGTCCTTCATTCTCAAAGAGGACCATGACATCGGGAAGTGATAGCATGACTTGCAATGAACTGGATTTAAGCGAGAGAAGGCTGTGCAAAGTCACCAGCCTCACTATCTCCTCCAGAGCCATCTGGGTACAAGGGCAAGATATACATCAGTATGACTGGAGATGGCCCTGGACACACAGCTATTAAGTGTCTGAAGTGAGATTTGAACTTACATCCTCCTGATGCCATGGCCAGTGCTCTATCGACTGCACTACCTAGCTGCCCCTCATTAGTACTATTTTTTTTTCTTTTTTCTTTCTTTTCTTCTCTCTCTCAATCTCTCTCTCTCTCTCTCTCTCTCTCTCTCTCTCTCTCTCTCTCTCTCTCTCTCTCTCTCTCTCTCTCTCTCTCCCTCTCTCTCTCTCTCTCTCTCTCTCTCTCTCTCTTCCCCCCCCCCCCCCCGGAACAATGAGGGTTAAGTGACTTGCCCAGAGTCAAACAGCTAGTAAGCGTCAAGTGTCTGAGGCTGGATTTGGATTTGAACTCAGGTCCTCCTGAATCCAGGGCTGGTGCTTTATCCACTGTGCCACCTAGCTGCCCCCAGTAGATGCTATTATTACATCCATTTTGTTGTTGTTTTGGGTTTGTTGGGGTTTTTTGTTTTTTGTTTTTTTGGGGTTTTTTTGTGGCAAAGTGTCAAGTGTCTGAGGTCGGATTTGAACTCAGGTACTCCTGAATCCAGGGCCAGTGCTTTATCCACTACACCACCTAGCTGCCCCCTATTACATCCATTTTACAGGTGAGGAAACTGAAGAAAGCAGCAATCCAGTGATTGGCCCAGGATTACATAGTTAGGAGGTATCTGAGGTCAAATTTGAACTCAGGTATTCCTGACTCCAGGTCCAGCCCACTGCTGCCACCTAGCCATGGCAATATGTTATTGTTACCATTTGCCTAGCTACCTTCCCTTCATAGATTTAGAGTTGGGAGGGATCTGAGAGGTCATTTAGCTGTGTGTTCCCTTACTGATATCATTTTGGAAAAGCATTTGTTGAGTGATGAGTCATTTTGGCCCTCTTTTTCCAGTAACCTGAATAAGTCATTGTGGAGCTAAGATATGGATTGCTCTGGGTGTTTGAATAAAGGCACATTCCTTGGAAGTCAATAAATAATGAGGGAAGAGGTGTAGAGGGGAGGAAGATTGAGCAGAGGTAGGCAGGAAGTTTTACCAGATAGTTACCTGGAATTCCTTAGATGAAAATGTCTTCATGGGCTCCTAGAAAATTATTGGATTTGGAATAATGGGACCAAGTCAACAGGCAGGCTTCCCAGCTTGCATTCTAATTTACATTCCCCCACTTTTCTAATCTCTTACAAACAAATGTTGTTATTAGTCTATCTGATTTTAGGAAACACCTAATATATTTCTGCCCTAAAGTGTAAAAAAAATAATAAAAAAGCATGAAATCGAATACACAGAAACAAGTCAATGTGGAAAGCTTATTTCATAGTAAGCATGATTTTGGTAATAGGGTATCCTTTCCCAAAAGAGCTTAGAGCTATTTCTAATGCTTCCATGCCTAGGAAGGCATGATTGTGTTAGAAATATTTTTTTTTCTTAAGAGGAAGCTTTTGTAATTGAGCAGAATTGTGCAATTTGTGAGAAAGTAGTATTGCTTTCAGCTCATGGACATCTCAGCCCAGAATAGGTTGAATTATAAAATAATCTTTCAAAGAGCTGGTGGTAACCGACAAAGAGAAGAGCCCTGGTACAAAACCCATTTTTTAAAGGCCAAGTTACCAGAGGTTCTGCCGGCATCCATCGAGGGAAGGGGGGAAAAAGGATGGGGGGAGGGCACAAGTATTTATTAAGCACCTACTATACGCCAAGCATTTTGCTAAGAGTTTTACTAATATTATCTCACTTGGTCCGCACATCAGCCCTACAAGATAGGTGGCATTATTATTCCCATTTTATAGATTAGGACACTGAAGCAGATAAAGGTTAAGTCATAAGACTGGCTAGTAAATATCTGAGGTCATATTTGAACTCAGGTCTTCTTGCCTCTGAGCCTAGGGCTCTACAAACTGCTCTACCTAGCTGTGGAACACCACAAAGGCTTTTAGTTTTGGTTCGTGGCATCTTGGGCCATTGTTTCTGTGACATATGAAATACATTATACTCAAAGAAAGGGGACGGCCATTGTATAATGTCCAAGAGCTAGCCTCATTCGAGTGCCCTGCAGCATGGCTGAAAGTTGACCTCCTTGTTTAAAATTATCCAGAGGGGCAGCTAGGTGGCACAATGGATAGAGCACCAGCCCTGGATTCAGGAGTACCTGAGTTCAAGCCCGGCCTCAGACATTTAACACTGACTAGCTGTGTGACCGTGGGCAAGTCACTTAACCCCAATTGCCTCACCAAAAAAATTAAAAATTTTAAAAAAATTTTTTAAAAATTATCCAGAAATGCCCTCTAGTTCAATTTCTTGCACTCTTCTAGCCAAATATGAATTTAATTATCTCACCTGCTCTATTCTGTTCTATATTCAGGAATCTCCCTTCACCTGCCTTTCGAGCACTTGCAATAACACGCTGGATGCTTTTTTATTGGTAGTAAGAACTTCCCCAATTACTGGAGTTTCTCTCGATAAGAATGGTCAATAAAAGCTTAATTTTATAGTCATGTTTCACTTACCTGAAGGAACATTTCAGGGGAATAAATGTTGAAAGCACATTCTCCTTGGCTGTGTGTTTTTAATTCAGAAGACACAGGGCTTGAGGGGTTAATCAATAGAATGCACTGGCTTAGAACTTGTACTACAAATAAAGGATTTAGGGGAGATGGAGGGAAAGCTTCATAGAAGGCTGGTCCAAAAAGTGAAATAAAAAAATTCCAAAAAAAAATTATTTGTTGCATTAAAAAAAACATTGACCGGGACTCAGGGGAAAAGTTTTTCTGCCAGCTTGGGGCATTGTGACCTCCAAAATAAGGCAACAAATGCAGAAATACACGAGGTCTCCTTTTAGGGCTATAATTCTGTAGTCTGCACCAAGTGAAATCCACTGCAATCAGCAGGTAGAATAAGGTTTAGTCTGTCAGTGGCTTCCAGGAAGAGGCAGCAAAACATGGATGAGGACTTAACGTTGGAAGTCGATGACAAATGTGAGATGGAGTATTTACCTCATGGGATGGGCAATGGAAGGAAAATGTTGAACATTTATACATGGTTTTAGTAATAGTGCAGGTTTGCCTACAGTCCAATGGATCCTTTGGGTGGTACGGTACTTACTGGGGAAGGGCAGGACCAACATCAGGCCGATTTTTCTGAAGGGGAAGCTTTAGAGAGCATTAGTTGAAATATTGGCTGTGTCATTGCCTGTTACTGAAGTCAAGGACGTAATGAAATAAACAACTCAATGGAAAAGTTAGTAGAGATTGGGCTGAATTGAGTTTCATTTTTGTGTGCCCTAAAAACGGTATTTTATATATGAATCAGGGAATTGGCTGAATGAGAAGTATAGAGCTGTTTTCCTACAACTCTAAGATATCAAAATCCTGTGATAATTTTATATACACATGGATATACACATATACATTATATGAATATGCATGCTGCATACATATATGTAAATATACATGTGTGTGAGTGTGTGGTGACACAATATACATGTGTATATGCATATACACATCTAGAGAGAGGAATCTCAGAGACCCAAAAGTCTTATTGCCACTTTAAGCTTATTAAATCATAGACATATATAAACGTAAGTATGTATGCATATACATACATATATTATAAGTTAATATAATATTGGTATATATTACACACATATATATACATGCATGCATGCATGCATACATACATATGTAACATTTGCTCTTTACATTTCTATTTTTATATTATTTGTCCAGAAATAAAATTCCATGATTTATAGTGATTTACATCAGCAAATGATGGTCCCCCAGGCCAAATGTCCCACTCGCTTTTTTATGGTTTTTGTACAATTATGAATGGTTTCATTCTTAGCTTGTGGGCCATACAAAAGCAGGGGGAGGGTCAAATCTGGTTGGTAGGCTCTAGTTTGCTGGGACAGTTTTTTGCTAATGGAAATGCATAAGTCTTTTCCTGATTCCTACCCCTCGATGTCAATGTTCACTCCACACTCTGAAATGATTTGGTAAGCAGCTAGAGAAGTGGACTTGGAGTGGGGAAGACATGGGTCAAAGCCTGACTCAGACATTTACAAGTTGTGTGACCCTGGTTACATCTGTCACTTATTTTGGCTTGTTTCTTAGTCTAAAAATGGAGATAGTACCTATTTCACAGCGTTGTTATGAGAATCAAATGAGATTCTCTATGTGTATATACAATGCTTTGAAAACCTTGTGGTAAAGCTTTCAATTATTATTGTATATATTTTGTACTGACATCTGTGTACATCCGTCATCCCAGTAGTATTCAAGCTCTCTGAGAGTAGGCACTGTTTTGGTTTTGTCACTTCATATGTAGTACCTAGCATAGTAACTTGCACGTTGTTGTTTTGTTGTTTAGTCATGTCCAACTCTTTGTGACACCATGGACCATATAGTCCATGGAGTTTTCTTGGCAAAGATACTGTAGTGGTTTGTCACTTTCTTCTTCAGAGAATTAAGATGAACGAGGGATATGTGACTTACCCAGGGTCACATAACTCGTAAGTGTCTGAGGCCAAATTTGAACTCAGGTTTTCTTGCCTCTAGGTCCAGTGCTCTATCCACTGCTTCAGTAGACACTTAATAGATGTTTGTTGAATGAAAACTCCCAACCAAGCTAGTAGGCCAATCATGGACTCACTGATTGCTGTGTGTACTTAACTTTCTTAAATGTGATCCCTATTTTTGTTTTATTATTAAAGGCCACTATATTTTCAGAGTCCCCAGAATTGATGACCCATCCAAATATAAGATATAGTTCATACCCCTGCTTGGTTCCCTGTTTCATAAGCTCACCCCAACAAAAGCCAAATGGGGAACATACTGTATGGAAGTGGTACACTCCCCCTAATTTCATTGACCACAAGACTTTGTCTGAACAATTAAGTGGCCTGCATGCCTTGACTGACCATAATTACACCACATTGAGGGTTCTCCTTTTTCCTACCATTTTTAAATTTTAGCACCTCAATTTTATCTGGAAATTCAGTCATCATGTCAAGGTCCAGGGCCCTGTTTAGTGTATGCTGTGTACCATGGCTAAGTGAAAGCTATAAATGGAATATTTAAACACGAACTTAACTGAGTATGAAACAGTACGAAGCAGAAGCTTCGTAGAAAACTACAATTCATTTTATGCCCCTAATCTATTTTTAAATGGTATGCATTTTAAATCCCTCTGAATACTGTGCCTGGATGTTTTCTTATTAAGATGGGAAAGGGGGAGAGAGTGTCTTGACATAACACAAACTTCACAACATAAACAATGGCAACTTTTTTTTTCTATCACTGAGGGTGAAACTTTTTTTATTGTCTTAAAAATATGTCCCTTTACCAAAGGACTCTAGTGTACATTTTGAAAATAAAAGCATAAGTTAACAACAGGGAACTCTGGCCTTTTTAATGCCGTTCAATGAAAGACTGAGCCAGGTTTCCGAAAAATCGGCATTTTATAATAGCAGCAACATTTGACAGTAGAGAAATGAACACAAGATACAGTGGTCCCTCCTTTTGGGGCCATTTTGCTCAAGGCAGATTCAGCTGCATTCACAGTTTATTGGAGACGCTGGACACTCCCTGCCTGAATCCAGCTGCTGGGCTCTGCTGTCCTATCTCTGGGCCCAGCTATGGCTTCTCAAGCCCTTTAGTCCCTTAGACAAAGCAGATTGCTGCACAGCCTTCCACCAAAGGCTCTTAGCAGCTGTTTTCAGTTCTGGAGAAGGGGGGGGGGGCGGCGCGCGTCCCTCCCCCCAGTGACTCACCCACAAAGGCCTTTGGGAAATGGGCCTGTGTTCAGAAGAAACACCTGAGATAAAGATGGTGGAATGTTACACGGAAGGGCTGAGAGGTCTGTCAAAAGCTGTTACCAGAATTTGTTGACTTTGAGATCAATTTTTAAAATTTCACAACAGATACAGTTTTAACCCATTATTTTAAAAATAGAAAGACTGGAAAGCATTGGGTCCAAAATAGCTTAATGTGCATCTAAAAGTACAGCTAGCTCTGATCACCCCTGGCAGGCACCACAGCAGTAAAACCTCTTTAAATATAGGATTTTCTCAAATGGGAGGAGGGTGGCCCCAGATAACATTTGCCTGCTTTACTCTCCCTTTTTACATGAAGCGCTTGAGTGCCTATATCATGGGTTCCAATCAATTGGTTTGCTCCTTCCCCCTTCCTTACTGGGTGACAGCACACCCATGAAAAATAAACAGACTGCTACCCACAAAAGGGATTTTTTCAAGACAAATTCAGAGGCAGGTAGGAGATGGGAATTATGAACTTGGGAAGACCTAAGTTTGAATCCTGCCTCAGATACTATTTGCATGACCTTGAACAAGTCACCTAATTCTTTCAGCCTCAGTCATCTAATCTGTAAAATGGGGTAATAACACACTCACTTCACAGGGTTGTTGTGACGACTAAGTGAGCTAATATATGAAAAGCACTTTGTGGATACTAATTGTTCATAGCTGCTGGTTAAGTGAACATTGCTACAAGGGATTAATGTGTATTAATTAATGCAAGAGGCAGTGTGGTGTAATGGACAGGAAACAATGACTAAACCAGAAAGACTAGGGTTCGCGTCCTCCCTCTGACAACTGGCTTTGACCTTGAGCTGGTCACAACCTCTCATCTCTCTAACATTAAAGTACATAGCTGTTTCCACATGAATTGGCTATAGGGGTAATTTCTGCCCTTGGGAAGTCTCGAGAGCAACGAAATCACAAGTCCACTTCCTATCCTTAACATATACTGTACAGCACAATTAAAAGGTTAAATTGAACAGTGCACGTAACAAAGAATCAATGGTTCTCTTGCCAACACAGACCCCAAGTCTGCCATGGGAGGATGGAGGGTGGAGGGATGTTCTCAATTGGCATCAGATAACTCTCAGCCTTCTTGCTCTTGAAGCAGGGGGAGGAGGGTAAGGGGAAATGAGCCTGGCATACCCCAGACCAGCCTCTTCCAGACTAAGGTTGACTCGGGGGTACTCCAGATCATATGGCCTCTTTCCAAGCTAGGCTTAATCCTCCTCACCTCCTCAAACTGGAACAAGCCAACTATTCTGAGTTCTGCTGCTTTCCTCCAGACTCCAGTCAGCATCTTTTAATTACATAACTGATGAGTGACTACATGCCTGGGCAATAAACCATTTTATATCACTGTTTTCAGTGTAGCTGACTTCAATGATTCCAGGATCTGGCATTTCATGGGTAGGGGTACTCCCTCCCCAGGGACAGATCACACCCCCTCCAAGATTTAGCAGATGGTCCTTGTGACTGTGCCAGCCAAAAAATGCATCATCCTGAAGTCAATCTGATGGGCCTCTCTGAAGCTGGGCTGATCCATAGACCAATCCCAAGGTCCCCTCCCATGCCACAAGGGGGTATCAGAGCAGAACTTTAGTGCAGGAATTCCACCCAAAGGTCTTTAAAACACTAAGTACAAACCAACCCATAGATTGCCAGCCTTTATATCCAACACTTCATATGCCTGGTATCTACATTCCTAAGATTTAAATGTCAAAATATGTATTTAATTCACTTTACAAAAAAGAACATAAAGGACATTTTTCCCTTGAGGTTTTCTTTCCCATTTTATAAAATGTTGTTGACTATTCGCCAAGCTAATGGTAGCTATCTCTAGGGTAAGGGGTGAGGAATTTTTTAAAAAAGAAATATATGCAATAATTTTGTTGTATATTTGAAAGGAATAGCAAGTTGTGCATAGTAGATTTGCAGTTTCATCTGCAACCATCTTTTTTATTGTAGTGAGTTATAGAAAGTCTTGCTTTATTCCACAAATTAAAAAAAAAAAAAAGATGTATGGATGGGCAGAGGAGGGGATTGGTGTTGAATATGTGTGCACTAGAGGTTTGAATGCCTGAAAACTATAGGTATGCTCCTCTGGGATAGATTCTTTGAACCCCAGTTCCCCATAAAACCAATTTCCCAGAAATTAGCTTCTGAACCTTCATCACAATTGGTTGATACAATTCACTGGGGATGTTACTTGACAGGACAATTGTAAAGTACTGGATGGATTTCTAACTTCAGGGTTTGAGTGACCATTCCATCACTGAACATCCGGCTCCCTCTAAGATTCCAGTGAAACCTGTCGGATTTTACTGAAGTGGACCCCACTGCCCTAAAACCGGGTCTGGATGTAATACCCACGGGTATTACATGGGTTGTTTATAACTGATTTGAAGTGACACATGATGAATGCCATGCACATTTTCCGAATGCTCGGTGATTCATTGAAGTTTCCGCATAAGATTTTGATAGGTGTCTCTTTCAGATTTCCATGAATGGCACAATCTTGCATATTCTTTTCCTTTTGTCACAATTTTCTTTTCTAACACAGGATCATTGACCAGTCTTTTGGCCAGCTGAACAAATTCCTGAGAGGAAGGGTAGGTGGTGGTGGGAAGGAAAGAAACAAACACAAGTCATTCATTAGACCATTTATATACTTGCAAGACCATCTATATATTTCACCTTCTGGTCCTCCTTCCCTCTGTCTCCCCCTTCCCAGGATAAACTATCACTAACTTTGACACTTCAAGGTTGCAGGACTGGGTCAAGGCAAGAGCTCCCATTACCAATACAAACTATAGTCCCTCTAGGATGCCTCAGGAAACTATTTCTGTGAGCTGCTGGGCCCAAAAGAAAATAACCCAGTGGCCAGCCATTCTGGGCACCATCCTCTGTAAACTTAGCTAGGACAGTCCTCAGAGGTCACAGAAGTGGACACAGGACCTATGCCCAAAGTATTTCTGACTTGTATCCATGCCAATGTTTGACCTTCACTGGAATAATGGTTAAACATCAGCAAAACCAGCATCACGTGCCCACTGCAATAAGACATCAGAAAAGAAGGGTCCCTTTTTATCTAGTTTATTTGCTAGGGGGTGTGGGTTGATAAAAATCTTTGGTAAGGTAGATAGACAGTTAGACACTGGATAGACTAGATGGAAGAGAGATATAGAGGCACACCAGATGAGAGATAGATAGAAAGATAAGATAGATGGATGGATAGACAGATAGATTAGGTAGATAGAGAGACAGAAGATTTTCAATAGATAGACAGACACTGGATAAACTAGATAGATAATAGATACATAGAGAAATAGAAAAATGCACACAGATACAGGGGGCACTTTGCAGATATATGTAAATATCCATCTATAGATCTCTATGTAGAAAGAGATAGAAACAGATATGTTAGAGATTAGGGAGAATACTAGAAGCTGGGGAAAAGAGAATCAGGAAATGCTTCATGTAGAAGATGGCACTGAACTGAGCCTTGAAGAAAATCAGGGACTCCAAGAGGTAGATTTTAAAGAGAAATATACAAAATATGGAAGCAAAGCCAAGTGACAGGATAGAGAGAAAAGCATGGAATGGTATTGGAATTGGAACTGAGGCTAGTAAGGGAAACTAAAATCAACAGACGTTTTGTTGTTTTGTTGTGTGTGGGTTTTTTGTTTGTTTGGGTTTTCTTGGAGGGGAAGGAGGTAGGTTATATTGGGAGAAAAAAGTTCAAAGAAAGGATAAGAGCTTTGCATGAAGTGGATAGGACAATGGTAAGTGATACAAGAGAAAGCAGAGCTATTTGATTCTTTTATTTCTGTTTTCTCTACCAGAGGAATGACTTTTGCACTGCAAAGGACAGAACACAAAAGACTAAGAGGTCTTAAGGTAATTAAGAAGATAGTAAGATAGTAAGAGCATATCACATCACATCTACCCTTAATGAATTTAAGTCACTTCGCCCAGATGAACTACATCCTTGGTACCAAGAGATGTGGCAGATGTGACTGCCAAACCACTTTCAATATCTGAAAGATCATTGAGAACAAGAGAGGTCCAACATGACTGGAGAAAGGTAAATGGTCCATTTCCCTCACCACTCACCTCCCTCACAAAAAAGGGAGAAAACAGAGCCTACAAACCATGTCAGTGAGCTTAACTGATTCTTGGGAAACTCCTAGAACTGACCAAGATGCTTGGTGAATATCTAACATAGGCAGCAGTGATCACAAAGAGCAGTCATGTTTTCATCAAAAACAGGTCATGCATGGGGCAGCTAGGTGGCGCAGTGGATAAAGCACTGGCCCTGGATTCAGGAGTACCTGAGTTCAAATCCAGCCTCAGACACTTAACACTTACTGGCTGTGTGACCCTGGTCAAGTCACTTGATCCCCATTGCCCCGCAAAAAAAAAAAAAAAAAAAAAGAACAGGTCATGCAGCATGCCCACCCATTGAAGAATGGCTGAAGAAATTATGGTGTGTGTGAATGTGATGTAAAGTTTGAACTGATACAGAGCGAAGTAAGCACAACTAAGAACAATTTATACGTTAACGAATCTGTAAAGACAGACTAACAACTTTGCATCCCCGATAAGCACAATGATCACAATGATGAGAAATGTAACACACCTCCTGACAGAGGTGTCACTACCTTTTTTTGTCAGGATTACTAAACTTGGAGATGGCGGAAGGCTATGGACATATTTTACTTAGATTTTAGGAAATCTCTGGTCAAGAATTTCTTTGTGGAAAATATGGAGAGAGAGAGAGAGAGAGAGAGAGAGAGAGAGAGAGAGAGAGAGAGAGAGAGAGAGAGAGAGAAATGAGAACAGAATGCCAATGGTTCAATGCCAATAGGGAAGGTCTTCAAGTGAGTAATCCACAGATGTTCTTGGCCCTGCACAGTTTAACACATTTACATCAATGACTTAGTGAAAGACATACATGGCATACTCATCAAGTTTCCAAAGGACAAAAAGCTTGGAGAGATAGCAAACAAAATCAATGACAAAAAGGGATTTGGGCAGGCTTAAAGCATTGGGCTGAATCTAGTAAGATGAAATTTGATAGGAAAAGTATAAAATCTTATACTTCGGTCCAAAAGAATCAGCTTCAATGGTAAAACATGGAGGAGGCACAGTTAGGTGGCATTTGTTTTGGGGAAAACCTGAAGGTTTTAGTGGACTGCAAGCTCAATATTAATCACAATTATGTTGTGGCAACCAAAAAAAAAAAGCTAATGCAACCTTCAGCTGTATTTAGAGGGAAAGATTCCTCAATAGGAAGGTGAGTCACACTATCTGACTTTTAACAGACTTTATCTGGAGTCCTGTGCTCAGTTCTGAGTGTCTCCAGAGGAGAACAGAAAACATGGTATTAGGAGCCTGGAGTTCACATCATATGATGGTCAGTCGAAGGCATTAAGGATATTTAGCCTGAGGAAGAAAAGGTTCAGGGGCATCATGACAGCAGTGTTCAAGGACTATCCCACTGAGGTGACATCAGACCTGTTCTGTTTGATCCTCAAGGCAGAACCAGGAATAATAGGTAGATTTTGTTGTGGTAGTGGCTCATTTGTTCAGTTGTGTCCAACTCTTCATGACCCCATGGACCATAATGTCCATAAGGTTTTCTTGGCAAAGATACTAGAACGGTTTGCCATTTCCTTCTCCAGCTCATTTTACAGATGAGTAAACTGAGGGAAATGGAGGTTCAGTGACTTGCCCAGGGTCACACAGCTGGTGTCTGAGGCTGGGTTTGAGCTCAGGTCTTCAAGACTCCAGGCCTGGCACTCTATCCACTAAGCCACCTAGCTGTCTCAAGGTAGATGTTAAAAAGAAGTTAATTTAGGCTACATTTCAGGGAAATTTTCCTAATAATTATAGCTACCACAGAGTGGATTGGGCTGCCTTGAAAGGCAATAGGTTCACCTTCCTTCGACATCTTCAAGAAAAGGCTGTGCAGCCACTGGTCAGATTAACATGGGGATTTCTTTAGTGGATAGAGTGGGGTCCCTTTAAGCTCTCAGATCCTTTCAGCTCAATCTAGGCCGCTTGGGGGGTGGGGGTGGGGGTGGGGGTGAAGACCAGCCAGGAGGCCAATTTGGCTAGAGTGGAGCACACTGTGCTTAAAAGGGAGTGATGTGTAATAAGGCTTGAAAGTAGGTTGTTGAATGACTGAAGGAAGCTGTAAATTTTGTTGTTGTTGTTTTTTGCGGGCCAATGGGGGGTTAAGGGTCACACAGCTAGTAAGTGTCAAGTGTCTGAGGCCAGATTTGAACTCAGGTACTTCTGAATCCAGGGCCAGTGCTTTATCCATTGCACCACCAAGCTGCCCCTGGGAAGCTGTAAATTTAAAGGTATAGACTAGATGATCTCTCAAAGTTCTTCTAGGTCTCACAGTCTAAATCCTATTATCGCTGTTTCGTTTTTTTTCCTGCCAAGATGAAGAAAATGAGGTCTTAGATGGGGTGACAGTCCTCACAAAGGCCCCTTCTGGGGCAGCTAGGTGGCACAGTGGATAGAGCACCGGCCCTGGAGTCAGGAGGACCTGAGTTCAAATCCGGCCTCAGACACTTAACACTTACTAGCCTTGTGACCCCGGGCAAGTCACTTAACCCCAATTGCCTCACTAAAAAAACAAACAAAAAAAAAAACAAAAAACCCCAAAAAACAAAGGCCCCTTCTAAGAAAAAAATAGATATGGATATCTGATACAAGCAAAGATTTTGCCTGACAAATACAATGCAACGAATGCTTATTAAGCACCTGTGCAGAACACCCTGCTGGGTTCTGGGGAGATAGTTACATAAGGCACAATCCCTGCCCCCATCCACAAGGCAAATTATGATTTAAGAGAAGAAAATTAAGGTTTTAGTCCTATGTATATATTAACAAGTAGGCACAAGATTTTTACATGTATGTACATACAATATATACATATGCCCAAGATTTTTCTTAGAATGAGAGACTTTAAGGGGATGTTGAATCTGGGAGTCTGGAAATCTTCAAAAAAATCATAGACAACCATCTCTTCTGGATGCCTGAGGGCAGTGGGACAGACTGGATCATTTCTCAAGATCTATTTTAGCTTTAAGATTCTTTTCCTCTAGGCCAAAGTGAATTTTATCTGGTTATTAATGAGGTCTTTTTGAGTAAGCTACTTAGTGATAATGAGAAATAGGCTTCTGTGTATAAAAGAATGCATATACTAACACTTCATCTAATTGTATGCTAGAATCTGGATGAGAGGAATTCAGCATGTAGCTTTCTTTACCTCTGTGAAACAAGTCTTCAGAACAAGGCCTCAGTTTCATGGCCCAAAGTTCCAAGACACCTGGTAAAATTCCTCAAGGATTTTATTATGCAATTTTGAGTTGTATAAGCTGCCAGGAAACAGATCTACTGCTTGTCAAACATTTATTCCAGCCCCGCTCCCCCCCCCAAGAGCAGGTCTCCCTCACTGGTATTATTTCACTGCCAAATATTTCTTGGAATCTATTCTGTGGCAGCATACAAATATAAAATATGGATAAAGCTTGAAATAACAGCAAATAATAGAAGCTTAAAAAAAAGGAAATGGGCTGTGCACATGTGAGAATTCTGTCTGCTGAAAGAATTAAGCCAAACTAAAGGGAGTCTAGAAAGTCCATGCAAAAGATTAAGCTCTTACCATTCATGAGATCAACTGTGAATTGAATAGTATGCGATGAGGATTGGTCAGAAAATAATTTTTCAAAAGTTTCTTTCATCAGCAACTGGTAGGGCCACTCATCATTTTCAAGGGAGGAATAAAACAGAAAAATCTGCTTCCCAAAGGTTTTCCCTAGTCCTGGATACTCCCCTGTCCAAAGTCAAAATGGAAGACTTCTTACAGATGGTAAAGTCCTTCAGATGCCCTTGTTCCCAGGATAACTTATGTTGATTAACTCCAGCATGGAAAAACTAAAGGATCTACTTAACGATGCCTACTGGGATTTAAGAGATTAGCCTAGTGATCAGCACTAGAAAAACCAGTGGATCAGGAATGCATAATGGCCAATTTAGTTCAATATCTCCAATGTGTTAAGGACTGAGTTACATGCTATGGATGCAAAGGCAGAAACAAAACAAGCTTTAGCCCCGCCCTTAGCATGTGGGGCTAAAATCTTAGGAATAAGGAAACATTTACAGGTTAGGGACTAGCAGAGCATGGAGAGAAGAACAAAGGGGGACAAGTAAATGGATTAACTATAGGTCAAAACTATAAGATAATACAGTGAAGAAAGTGCTGGTGTGATGGGCTTGGGGGAAAAAGAAGGGAAGGAATGACTTGATGTAGGAAAAGAGAATACAAAATAAGATTTTAGGCAGATGGCTTCCTCAGAGTGAAACGTCATATTAGCACAATATGAAGAATGTTTTTGTATGTCAAGAGATGAAATGTGGGGCAGCTCAGTGATACAGTGGAAAAGCACTGGCCCTGGATTCAGGAGTACCTGAATTCAAATCTGACCTCAGACACTTGACACTTACTAGCTGTGTGACCCTGGATACTGAGTGGGGTGGGGGGAGGAAAGCCATAATCTATGACTAGAAATAAGGAACATTAGAGTTTATTATGATGAGTATAATAGCCTTGTCCTTGTTGGATGCAGTGCCAGAAAACACCAGGAGGGGCAGCTAGGTGGTGCAGTGGATAAAGCACCGGCCCTGGGTTCAGGAGGACCTGAGTTCAAATCTGGCCTCAGACACCTGACACTTACTAGCTGTGTGACCCTGGGCAAGTCACTTAACCCTCATTGTCCTAGGAAAGAAAGGAAGGAAGGAAGGAAGGAAGGAAGGAAGGAAGGAAGGAAGGAAGGAAGGAAGGAAGGAAGGAAGGAAGGAAGGAAGGAAGGAAGGAAGGAAGGAAGGAAAGAAGGAAGGAAGGAAGGAAGGAAGGAGGAAAAGAAAAGAAAAGAAAAGAAAAGAAAAGAAAAGAAAAGAAAAGAAAAGAAAAGAAAAGAAAAGAAAAGAAAAGAAAAGAAAAGAAAAGAAAAGAAAAGAAAAGAAAAGAAAAGATGGGGAGACATTGCTACCAGAAGGATGCTTCCAATCCACCAGAAGGAATCTCATTTGTAGGTTGTCTAGCAGATATCTCTAAGATGACTCCCGGGAGAGGCAAGCTAAAATACTCTCATGGGAGAGTTGTGAGTGATAAAGGACAGAAAGACTAGTTAGGCTGATCAACTAGGTCATGATTGAAAGTAATATACAATAAAGGTGGAAAGTGTGAGTCCAGACTGTGAAGAGCCTTAAATGACAAAGGATTTTGTTTGGGATTCTTGTCTCTGTCCTTCATTTTTTTTTTTTTTTTGGTGAGGCAATTGGGGTTAAGTGACTTGCCCAGGGTCACACAGTTAGTAAGTGTTAAGTGTCTGAGGCAGGATTTGAACTCAGGTCCTCCTGAATCTACGTCCAGTGCTCTATCTATAGTACCACCTAGCTGCCCCCTGTCCTTCATTTTTTGAAAGGGCCAGTGACATCATGGTGGTGTCTTTACTTGCTCATGAATTAGATTTAAGTGAGGCAGAGTTGCTCAAGGTTATCAGTCTTGCTCTCCCAGAATCATCAAAGTTCAGTGGCAGGACAAAAGTCAAGCCAACTGGTGATGGCCCTGGATACAGGAGATAACCTTGGTGTCTTCGATGTCTGATCAAGCTCTAAGCACTCTACAATGCCTTGCTTTGGCCACCTTCAAGGCACTGGAACAAACTGCTCTCATTTACCCATTCTGATTCTAGAGGTAAAAGAGGAAGATAGTGACGTTTATTTAACAGAGAAGTGACATGATCAGATCTGTACTTTAGGCATTTTACTTTGGCAACTCATTGGAAAACATATTAGAGAGGGGAGAGACCAATTAGAAGACTATTGCAATCGTTCATGTGAGAGACAGCAAGCTGGGAGTGAAAAGAATAAGGAAGTTGAAAGAGATGTTATGGAAATTTAATAAAAATAATTTGGCAACTGCATGGCTATGTGAGAGGGAGGGAGAGTGCAAACCTGGGTTAGTCGAAAGATCACAGAATTTAAAAGTTGGAACAAACCCTAGAGACTATGTTTTCTAAACCATATCATGCTAGTACCTCCAACAAAAATAGGGAAATGTGGAAGAACAGATTTTGGGGAAAAATAATGAGCTTTATTTTGGATATGGTGAGTTCAAGATTCCTATTCAGCATTTACTTTGAATGTACAGGAGAAAGAAATAGAGTTCAGGAGAAATACCAAGCCTAGATGGACAGGCCAGGAATCATGGGATAATTGAACTTATGGGAACCAATGAGGTCGCCAAGCAAGAGAGAGTGTAAAGAAGAGTAGAAGATGCAGGAAAGAGCCTAAAGGTTAAGAGATGGCTCATGGCTGGTGACCCAGCAAAGGACACTCAAAGGAATAATCAGTCAAGTAGGCAAAAAAACAAGAGCAGTGTAATGAAAACCTGCTGAAGAGAGTATAGGTAGGGAGAGTAGTCAAGGCCCTATCTCTATTAGAATGTTAAATACTGGGGGCAGCTAGATTGCGCTGGAGTAGATAAAAGCATCAGCCCTGGATTCAGGAGAATCTGAGTTCAAATCCAGTCTCAGACACTTGACACTTACTAGCTGTGTGACCCTGGGCAAGTCACTTAACCCGTATTGCCCCTCCCCCCCAAATAGCATGAGATGCTATGGAGATTGCAAAGAATAAGGATTAAAAAAAAAAAACACTGGGTCTTGGGATTAGGAAATCATTAGTAACTCTGAAAAAGAGTATAGGGGCAGCTAGGTGGCGCAGTAGATAGAGCACCAGCCCTGGATTCAGGAGAACCTGAGTTCAAATCCAGTCTCAGACACTTAACACTTACTAGCTGTGTGACCCTGGGCAAATCACTTAACCCCAATTTTTAACATTTGGTTTGTAAGACATATGCCCCTTTCCATAATATGTACAAGGATATGTTTGTTATTTGGAATATTTATAAACTGGAAATGCTACTCCTCCTTTTTGAATAAATTAACAGTGTTGGCGGGAAAGTGTTTCAGTGGAAAGTGATAAACTTCTTTGTTAAATTTTCACTAACAAATAAATAGCAAGGCCATTTCACTCGCCAGTGGTCATGTTATTAAAAACACAGAGAGAATTTCATAATAATAAATAAAAATAAAATAAAATACTCCAATGGATCTGTAATCAAATCCTTTCCAATGATTCAGATCACAAACTGTCTCAACTGTCCATTCTGCATGACTCCCACCCATGTCTGCCCACCAGATGGCCACAGGCATTGTGGGACCATGATTACAGTGGAGCTCTTCACCTATCACACCTCACCTTTGCCACAAGCCCAGTTCATCTTCTTTTCCCATCATACATTTTAGGATGTAGTTGATGTTCTTAATGATAATAGCTAATTATGAATTATTAGCCTCATAGTTAATTATTACTGCCTAATAATAATAGCTTATATTTATAAAGCACTTTTCTAACCATAACCCTATGAGGTAGCCAGTACAGGTACTATTTAATCTGTTTTATGGGTGAGACATCTGAGGTGCAGAGACTATGAATTTCTGCTGTAAGGGCACCCAGCAAGAATAGGAGCTAAGCTTTGCATTGAGGTTTCCTAACTCTAAGTCTAGAATTCTTTCTATCCTCCATGGTCTACATACAAGGTGCTCTCCTATAATGTTGAAAGTAGTGTTGCCTTTCAGAGGAAAGAAGGAAGGAAGGAAGGAAGGAAGGAAGGAAGGAAGGAAGGAAAGGGAAGCAGGGAGGGAGGGAGGGAAAGAAAAGGATGGAAGAGAGGGAGGGAAGGAGGAAGGAAGAAAGGAAAAAAGACACCTACTATGTGCCAGGCTTTGTGCCTGTACTTTAGAAATATTACCTCATTTGATCTTCACAACAACCCTAGGAGGCAGGTATCATTATTACCCCCTTTTTACAGTTGAAACAGGCCGATAGAGGTAAACAGGGTTACCCAGGGTCACATATTTAATAATAATAGCTAATGGATTTGAACTCAAGTTTTCCCCACTCCAGGCCCATCCCTCTATCCACTGTGTTTTACATAAGGTAAGTGCTTAATAAAATGAACAAATGGCTTCATTTACTCTACAGCTACCATCCTTTTGTTTACCATCCCGCAGAGCTCATTTGCATCTTTTTTTCTTTTTAATTTTATTTCATTCTGAACTTAAACACCCCAAAAAGAGCATTTCTACAACACAAAAAAGAGGACCGAATAAAAAACCCCAAAACATTGTGATTCTCCACTTCATACTAATTTTTCAAGTGTGTAAGAAGAGTTCCTGTATTTCAAAAGCCCCCATGCTCTAGCTTGCTCTAGAAGTAGACAAGGGGGACGACTGCAATGTCTGTAAATGGAGAGGGCAGGCCCACAGACATCTCCCCCGAATGGGAGAGATATCTTGGCAAAATCACCTCAAGAAGAGACAGAGCAGAAGAGCAGGTGCATTAAAATATATATATATATATATATATATATATATATATATATATATATATATATATATATATATATATATATATATATATATATGAAAGCAAATTTGCAATTAAGTCATTGTGGTTATGCCTTTGGGAGATAAAAATGAACAGAGAAACTAAATGGCTGACAGCGACCCAAGGGAAGCCGAACTTCAGTTGTGTGATTAAAGGAGCAATTAAGGAGAGAGAAGAAGAGAACCAGCACCAAGGCACAACGGGGCTCATCACCTGCAGGCCAATTCAGGCCCTCCACTGGTACAAAAGTGAGCAGCAGCCTGACAGACAGACAGAAAAATCTCCTAGAATTGAGGCTTTGAACCACCCACCCCACCCCCACATTTTCACAGCTGAAAGCTGCCTCATGTTCTCACTGGATTCATTTCTATAGCTATATGGTATCATGAGGTCACATTAACTCAATCCGCTCCCCTGTTTCATAAACTTTCAAGTCTGAGCAGTAGACAGGATAAAACAGGACTTTTTACCTGGCAAATACAGAGCTCTGTTGGAATCAAGGTAAAAATGTGTTGTCTGGTAGATAAGCAGCCCTGCTTGCTGTTTATATGTGACCTCTGGGTATGGTAATAAAAGAGGGGGGGCAGCTAGGTGGCACAGTGGATAGAGCACTGGCCCTGGATACAGGAGGACCTGAGTTCAAATCCGGCCTCAGATACTTAACACTTACTAGCTGTGTGACCCTGGGCAAGTTGCTTAACCCCAATTGCCTCACTTAAAAAAAAAAAATTGTTGGGGCAGCTAGGTGGCACAGTGGATAGAGCACCGGCCCTGGAGTCAGGAGGACCCGAGTTCAAATCTGGCCTCAGACACTTAATACTTACTAGCTGTGTGACCCTAGGCAAGTCACTTAACCCCAATTGCCTCACCCCCCCCCAAAAAAAAAGGATTGCAAAATCCAACTTCAAACATGTGACACTTACTAGCTGTGTGACCCTGGGCAAGTCACTTAATATTCATTACCCCAGGAAAAGAAAAAAAAAAAAGGCCTATGGTCTCAGTACACATCACTATACTGCATGGGCATCCCTAGCCTGGAAGGAATCTACAGGGCATGATGCCAATGGCATTGGCAGCTCACAGAAACATGTTTAATGACACACAGTAGGGTGGGGGGAGTTCATACCATTCCATTATTGACAATGTAAGAATAAGATGCCCATCAGCTTTTTGGGATAGGCTGCTTAAGACCTGTAGCAGACAGGGGAAGGGAAAGTGACCTCTGGGCTTTTGAAATCAAGGTTTTTCAACAAAGTACTATAAGCCGGTATAAATACATCCCAGCATTCTTGAAAATAGAATCAGGTAGAGAATAATGACTGAGTTTATGCTTTCATTGATGCTGTTACTTAATTTAAAAACAAGTGCCCTGTACCCAGTAGGCCTTCAACAAATATTTGATAAATAAATAAAAAGAATACTAGCCTCTAATTCAAAAAAAAGACTGATGTGTGCCAGAGGTATCTGTCCAAGATTATAAGCTCTCACAAAGCAGGGAACACACTTGTTAGGTCACTTTACAGAAACAATAAGAAGCAGCATTTATAAAGCACCTACTATGTTGCAAGCACTGGGGACCCAAAGACAAAATAGTCTCTGCCCTCGAGAAGCTTATATTATACTTGGGGAAAACATAAGATTAAATACAAAAAATATATGCAAAATAATTTTTAGGGAAGGATATGAACAGCTAGTAGGGACCTACATACTTCTTCTAGGGGGTGACACCCAAACTGCATCATGAAAGGAAACAAAGGTTCAATGAGGTAAAGAGGATAAATTACATCTCAGGGGAAGGGGTGCAGGAGACAGGATGTCATATACAGGGAATAGAAGCTGGACCATTGAGTTCATAGAGAGATGGGCAGGAGCCAAAGGTAAATGGTGTTGCAACACATTGTAACGATTGGAATAACGCCACCTGCTGGAGACTTACTGTAGAAGAGTTCCGCCCATGAAACAAAGGTCTTTGAGGGCAAGACCAGGAGTCTTTTCTTTGGCGTCAGGAAGTGACGCGGGCTAGTGGGAGGAGGAAGGAAGAGACTGGCGCTTGGTCTCGCTCTCTTTCCTGAGGACTCTGGTGGAGAGCGGAGCTACAAATGCGCTCTCCCTTTAATAGATAGGAATCTAGGCCTTTCTATCTCTTTACCAAATTCTTATTCTCCTTAATAAATGCTTAAAAGTCTAACTCTTGCTAAAGCTTATAATTTATTGGCGACCACTCATTAGATATTTTAGACAGTTTAGCTAGAATTTTAGCCCTTAACAACATAGAGCACTGGCCCTGGAGTCAGGAAGACCCAAGTTCAAATCTGTTCCCAGATACCCTGGGCAAGTCAATATAGTTCTGTTTGCCTCAGTTTCTTCAATCATAAAATGGGGACAACAGCACCTCCCTCAAAGGATTGTTGTGAGGATCAGAGGAGATTGGATTTGAGAAAGAAACAGTGCCTGGCACATAGTAGGTACTATAGAAATACTTGTTTCCTTCCCCCTCCCAGGCTATGAAAGGCTCTAAACACCAACAAAGGATCCCATGTTTTATCTGAGAGTCACCGGAGCTCCAGGGATGAGACCAGGTACATTAGAAACAGGAAATATTCCTACAGAATGATCTCTGATGTGAGAGGTGGGGGATGAGAAGCATTAAATCCCCTCCAATTTGCAGAATCATTTTTTATTTATTTATTTATTTTTAGTGAGGCAATTGGGGTTAAATGACTTGCCCAGGGTCACACAGCTAGTAAGTGTTAAGTGTCTGAGGCTGGATTTGAACTCAGGTTCTCCTGAATCCAGGGCCCATGCTCTATCCACTGTGCCACCTACCTGCCGCAGAATCATTTTTAGAAGGTTTTTTTTTTTTTTTTTTTATCCTTTCTCATCCATGTCTTAGTGGAGGACATCACGGGACCACCTACCTACAAGGGGCTGGGATCCCAGGGGCCATTTTGGTCCAATCCCCTCTTCTTACAAAAGAGAAAACTGAGGGGCAACATCTTCAAGGGTCACACGGACAGGGTCAAAGGTGGGCTTTAAGTCACGCTACCTGCACAACTAAGGAGACAGAAGCCCAGAAAAGTGAAGGTATTCGGCTCAAGGTCATTCAACTAGCCAGGACTAAAACCCAACTCTTTGAAATCAGTGATTTGAGAAAATCTGTCAAGGGCACTGTCTGCTGCTTTTAAAAGCAAGGAATCTAATTAGTTAAAATGAAAACTCCTGGGTATGATGTGTTTTGTTCAAATACAACACCCCACCTTCCCCCAAATTACCTCTTGCCTCAAGCTCTCAAGGTATCTGATGCCATGATCCCAAAACAACAGCCCCAATCTCCTACTGTTCAGTGATTTGTGATTCGCCCCCATTTGTGTCTAGGCCCCAGCTCATCTGTCCATCAGACCAAGATCTGAACTGATCAAGAGATAAAAATTGATGGACAAATTTAATGTGTTGTTCACCCAACAGCATGATGCAATATGGACCATATATACAGATTCTACACCTCAACACCTGGTCAACTGAGGTTGTCCTAAGAGTAATCATAAAACACTCCATTCTACTTTAAAAGCAAAAGGAAGAAAAGCTTCATGGGAATCCAGACAGTATTTTCTTTAGGTGAATCAGAGATGGGCCACTCTAAGCTAGGACTACTTCCTGTTTCTGTCTGATGTCCCCCAATAATAGTTCAGTTGCCTATGCCAAGTATGCCCTCGGGCTGAACCCAAACCTGGGGTGGGGGGTGGGGGGGTGACACAGTGAGAAGCAAATGCTGAGAACAAATCTGGACTAAGAAATATTAAGAGATAAGACTGCTAAATCAAAAGGGAAAAGAGCTGACTTTTTCCCACCCCCAAATCAAAGGAGAATTGAGTTCACCAAGGGGGAAAAAAAAAAAGAGGACAGGAAATGAACCTTCACCTCTTGCTCATATTTTAAGGGGGCTCCAGATATCATGTATCAGAAGCAGGCTATTCCCTGTGCCACCCAGAGGGCTACTATTATTGCTTGGAACAGTGGTTGTACTGCAAGGCACACATACAGAGCCCATTCTGTCTAAGCCCAGGCGCTCATCTTTTCTAAGGAGTGAGCCCCACCTTGTGGCTTCCTCCATATTTTATCCTGAACTAACAAAGCCCCGGTGGATTCAAGGCTCACTCTCATTCCGGTGGCTTCATGGACCACAGAAACACATCTCATGCTTTGCTGTTCACTCTGGCTCATTCAAGCTGTGGGAGCCAAGAGGAATCAGGGCACAGACACACACACACACACACACACACAGCAATGGGGACAGAGACCTGGGAAAAGACTCCTCTGTCCCTGCTTTTGGCTCCCCTGAGGATGAAGAGGCTAACATGTTAGCTTTATTTTGTAAAATGACCTCACTCATCGGGGCAGCTAGGTGGCGCAGTGGATAGAGCACTGGCCTTGGAGTCGGGAGGACCTGAGTTCAAATCCAGCCTCAGACACTTAACACTTACTAGCTGTGTGACCCTGGGCAAGTTACTTAACCCCAATTGCCTCACTAAAAAAAAAAAAAAATGACCTCACTAGATTGTGGATGCAGAAGTAGAAAGGGTGACAGAGGGAGAACATGGCATGATCTGAGTCATCCATAAAGGTGTTTGTGGCACAACACAAGAGGTGGCCTAGGAGCCAGGAAGAGCTGGGTTCAATGCCTGCCTATCACATGCTATGCAACTCCAGGCAAGTCACATAACCTCAGGTCTCTAGGAAATTCTCTTAGAATCTAAATTGCAAAGAAGGTGCAGACCTGCACAAGAAGAGGGAGTTTGTTCACCCCCAAGTTCCCTATGGTGATAAAATCACAGGTCCAGTCCCTTGCCTTATAAGGCTACTCTCACAGTCAGATTATTGGGTTTGGGTTTTTTTGTTTGTTTGTTTGTTTGTTTTAGTGAGACAATTGGGGTTAAGTGACAGCTAGTAAGTGTTAAGTGTCTAAGGCCAGATTTAAACTCAGGTACTCCTGATTCCAGGGCCGGTGCTCTATCCACTGCGCCATCTAGCTGCCCCGTTTGGGTTGTTTTTTTTTAACCACAAATCTGCTTCTGTTTCATTCCAAGCACCATTTAATAAGCCCTCCTAATGGGCAAGGCATTATTTTATGCCTGGGAACACAAACGACAAAATAAGACTTATTCCCTGACCTCAAGGAGCCTACCAGCTAGTAGGGGAGACAAAGTACCTAATACAAACTAGATTATGCTAAGTGCAAAGAAGAAAGTCAAAGAGTTATGAGAAATCAGAGGACTGAGTAGTTATGTGAATTCTCTGGCAAATTCTGTTTTCTCATGTGTCAGAACAACTCGGCTTCATTTTTCCTGAGTCAATGAATGCTCATTAAGCATTCCCTTACCATCCTGCCGTCACTCTCATCGTTGGGAAATCTCATCCCTCTGCTGGATCTAATCAGCTTTGAGACTCACAACTCATTAGTACTCTCTGCTCCTCTGACTGGAGATCCTCAATTATAGAGGGGGCTTAAGCCAGCCACCTCCTCATTTCCTGTGGTCCTTTGGGCTTCTTTCAAATTCTCCATCATGATCATGGTCCTGCACCAAGGACCTTCTCCCTCCTCCATCCTCCCCCCATCCCCCAGTTTCTTAGCTTCCCTTTCTTTGTGGGGTAATGGGGGTTAAGTGATTTGCCCAAGGTCACACAGCTAGAATTAGAACTCAGATATTCCTGAATCCAGGGCCAGTGCTTTATCCACTGTGCCCCCTTTCTCTGTTCTTTCTCTGTTAGATTATAAACTCCTTGAGGGCAGGGACCACCTTTCTTTTTATTTGTATCTGTATCCCCATTACTTAGCACAGTGCTTGGTATGTACATAGTAGGTGGTTAATAAATGTTTACTGACTGATTAAAGTAATGAACATCTAGTTCAGTACCTATTCCTACTTTGTAAGAACCCCATGCCAGTGCAGAAACCTAGGAAGCCAGAATAAGAAAAGTGGAAAGAAAACAATTCTCTTTAGGCTGCTGCTTTTGGTCAGGCTGAGGAAAAGATGGCAAATTTCTGTCTTGGAGATGAGCAGGACCCAGGGTAGGGCAGCAAATTCCCAAGCCTTGAAGTGATTTTCCCAAAAATCAGGAACAGCCTTACTTGAATATAAGGAGCAAAACAAATGCTAATACCAGATATAAATGATCTTTGGATCTATTCATTTGGCTCATCTCCTCTACCAAAGTCCTTTTCCATTCCCTCATTGGTTTTTTGTTTGGTTTTGTTTTTTGGTGAGGCAACTGTGGTTAAGTGACTTGCCCAGGGTCGCACAGCTAGTAAGTGTCAAGCATCTGAGGCCGAATTTGAACTCAGGTCCTCCTGACTCCAGAGCCGGTGCTCTATCCACTGTGCCACCTAGCTGTCCCTCCATTGCCTCATTGAAGCATGGATGTGACCCTGAATTCAGGAACATGAGGTAAGGGTCAAGCAAGCTCCAGAAAGTCTTCCCAAGACAGAAATGGGCCTGGGGGTGGCTGGACTGTTGACTGGTTGTCTGAGTACCAGTTCATTCAAGTTTGCAGAGGCTTGTCACCAAATTGGCCAAAGGCTGATGAATGTTTTAGTCACACCAACTCTCCTAGGCCATCTACTATACCGTATGGGGATCCTAGGCAACCTGTGTCAGTGAAGGGAGGCTAGACCAATGAAAGCACAGATCTCTGACATACTGATTCAGACCTACTTCCACTTTTTTTGGAAAGACATATTGGTGCTATGGAAAGCACAACGAATCCC
Organism: Dromiciops gliroides; assembly: GCF_019393635.1. Lineage (NCBI taxonomy): Eukaryota > Metazoa > Chordata > Mammalia > Microbiotheria > Microbiotheriidae > Dromiciops > Dromiciops gliroides. The sequence continues at coordinate 38,098,114 of NC_057861.1, read as the reverse complement.
AAACTGGGATTCAAATCCTGCCTCTGACATTTATCAATTGTGTAGGTCACTTTAGCTTCTCCAAATTTAAGTTTCATCATCTGTAACATCAAGACACTAGGGAGGCAGCTAGTGGCTCAGTAGATAAAGCACTGGTCCTGGATTCAGGAGTACCTGAGTTCAAATCTGGCCTCAGACACTTGACACTTACTAGCTGTGTGACCCTGGGCAAGGCACTTAACCCTCACTGCCCTGCCAAAAAAAAAAAAAATCAAGACCCTAAATAGCCCCTACGTCCCAGGGCTGCTGCGAGGATCAAATGAGTGTCTGTATATACAGAGACTTCTATTTTTAAAGTGCTGCTTAAATGTTAGTTATTCCTATTATTCTATTACTGTGAATAACAAATTGTGACTATATTTCTATTTGAGTTGGAATTAAAATTTCATAGTATTGTGAGCACAAACGTTAAAATCGTCTGTCAAAACCATAATGACTCAGGAAAAAAATGGCCCAACAACTAAAAATTAATTTAATCTGGAGCCGAACAACTATAAGAATTAGCAAAACAAAAAAAGTTAGCTCCCACTAAATGTATGTTTCTCATTGAGCATATGCACCCATCTTCTCTTAAATGATGAAGTTTTATCTTGAATGATGCCAATCAGTCTGGTCAATCATCAACAAGCATTTACATAACAGCTCTAATGGGCTAGGCACTGTTCCAATGCTGGGAATAAATCCTGCCTATCTACAACATACATTGGGTAATTCTAGTTCAGATTTCCTATTTTGTTTTTTTTTAAACAAATGACCAGGGCAGCTAGGTGGCACAGTGGATAAAGCACCGGTCCTGGATTCAGGAGGACCTGAGTTCAAATCCTTTCTCAGACATTTGACACTTACTAGCTGTGGCAAGTCACTTAACCCTCATTGCCCCGCAAAAGAAAAAAAAAAGTAATTATTAAACAAATGACCAGTATCATTTATAGAAAAAAAAACATCAAAATTGACTAAAACTCCTGGTCTTGGCAATGCCTGAAATGCTCTCCCCCTTCTCTCCTCTATTTCTTGGAATCTCTGCTTTCCTTCAAAGACTTAATCAGATTAACTCCCGAGAGCAGAAATAGAAGAAATGTGTAGAAGTTGTAAATTGGTAAATCTAGGCTTAATGTCAGGAAAACTGATGATGAGGGTTATTCTTTCAGATACACTGGACTAGATATTCTCTGAGGCCCTTACAACTCAGAGATTTGGTAACTCTGTGTGACTCTCAAATTCTCTCCAGCCCTGACCACACATCTGCATGCCAATCCAGGCTTTCCAATTTCCGACTAAGTACTGGAAATAGCCAAGCACAGGCTGGGAGGCTGTACTAAGAGACTGCTGATTTTACACCCAGCTCTAAGATTTCTATGGTTCTTAATGCTCTCCTGCCACAAATCAGGAAGTATAAAATCGAACTCTCCATCTATCCTCTGACCCTGTTCCCTTCAAAAAACATTCATAAACATTGATTTTGTGTCCTCTATGTACAAGACGCTATTGCTAGTATTCATAATACAAATATGAGTAACAGAGAATTAGGATTGAAATCAAGGCTCAGATACTTAAAATTTATATTGTCATAAGCAAAATATCCCCTTTCTCTGGGAGTCCAGGTTCATAATAATAATAATAATAATAACAACAACAACAATAATATTCACCTTATAGGGTTTTCATGAAACATGATCATTTGTTTTTGGCAGAAGCACAATATGTGATCTTTTCTATGCTTTTGGAATAATCTTATTTTTCAGATATCTTGAAAATAAACTGAGTTACCTTTAAAAATTATGTCAATTTCTCTATACCACACACTCTATCTCAGGGCTATAGGGCTGTTTTGAGGATAAGATGAGATATTTGTACAGCAGTTTAAAAACCTTAAAGCATTCTCTAAGTTCTAGCTGTTGCCATTATTATTGCTGTTGCTATTATTATGAGACCACAGGGAGAAAAAGAATATTTTCAACTCGAAAGATGTTGACTATGAAGCATAGTGCTAAGGACAGCAGGAGCTGAGAATCTGTCCATCACAGGAGAGGGAATGAACATCAGACAGGAGGATATATATTCTATGGTCCTGTTAACAAAACAGGTCCAGGCCCTCACCAATTTCCCCAAGGTCAGAAGCACTTGTATAGTTCTGCAACCCTATTGGATAAGAATTAGAATTCTGAGGTCTGGATGAAGAAGGTTATTGACCAGTTGTTCCATAGTGAAAAAATCGAGAAAGAAGGTAGATGTCCCAAGGGCTACACTGGTGACCTTGGGGTATCCCAAATTGAGGGGAAAAACCTCTAGCATGTTGAATAGCTTGCTCCAGGAAGATTTACGAGAACCATGTGAATTAAGACCACAGATTTAGATTTAGAAGACTTGGTTTTGAATCTCTGCATGACTTTGGACAAGTCACCTCATCTCTGAAGGCCTCAGGTTCCTTATCATTAAAATATGGGGACTGATCCAGATGGCCCCTGTGGTCCCTCTCTTACAGATCCAAATCTATAATATATGATCGAGGATATCACTGAAGGACTAGAATCTGAACTGGTGAAGATAACCCATATTTCTGAATCATGGATCCATCAAAGCCTTGTCTTCCCCTATGTCCTTATCCAAACTGATCTGTGCCATGTCCTTCTGTCAGGATTCTACTCAATTCAGAAACTAGTCTATGGACTAATATAAGTTCACCTCTCTACATAGCCTAATTTCTTAAACTGCCAAATTTGGCAGCAGAAAAAAAAATATATATATATATATATATATATATATATATATATATATAACCAAAGTCATGTAAAAATTTCTCAGGCAAAAAAGGGGTCACAAGTGGGAAAAGTTTAAGAAGTCCTGCTCTATATGAATTACCCTACTAAATGATGTATTTCAATTTGCATGAGAACTTTGTGAAATAAAATGCCATATCCCAAAGGTTGACTAATAAGAACTTCTAATACTATCATAGGTAGTAAAATGACATATTTGGCAGTGGGTGAGGACTGTGATAGGCAGCTAAGTAGCGCTGGGCCTGGAGTCAGGAACACTCTTTTTGAGTTCAAAGCTGGCCTCAGATACTTACTTACTAGCTGGGTGACCCTGGGGAAGTCACTTCACCCTGTTTTGCCTCAGTTTTCTCCTCTGTAAAATGAACTGGAGAAGAAAATAACAAACCACTCCAGTATCTCCGCCAAGAAAACCCCAAATGGGGCCACGAAGAGACAGACATGATTGAAATGACTGAACAACAAGAGGACTACGATGTCTCTCAAATCACACCACCTTGGTGGGCTGTGAATTCAATCTACAAATGCTATATGTAAAAATCTCCTGGGGAGAACATCTCTAATGGACTGAATTACAGGGAAGGCCAAGGGAGAGGTGGTATTGTGGTTATCATAAAAACATTACTACATAGACTCTCCATATATAGTTCAGGAAGGAAAAAAAAAAAACCAGAAAACTGGCTTTTTATTGCCATAGGTGTGGACATTTTAGAAGAAGACTGCCAAAATAAAGAAAAGTTTGTCAGAGACAGATTAACTGCTGATACCCATGATGAATTGGGCCATTAAGGGTGTGATCAGACAGCTCTATAAATAACTGATTCAATGCAACAAATGTTTATTAAGCCCGTGGTGAAGGGAGAGGGAAAAAAAGACTAAGCTACCACCCTGCCCTCGAGGACTGTGCAAATCAGCCTGGGAGATTAAACATGAAATGACAATGATACTGGGCTCCTGGTACAGAGTTGTATGGTAACAGAGAAGAAATGAGACATGCCCTGGGAGTGGTTGGGAGAAGAGCAGATCAGGAGAAGTTTTGTAAAGGGCACAGCACTAAAACACAGATCGATCCTTGAGGGATCTCCGGGATATAAACTGACAAAGTTGGGGGAAGGAACAGCAATGTAGCCACAGGGAACAGCACAAAGAAAGGTATGGAGGAAGGGGCAGCTAGGTGGCACAGTGAATAGAGCATTGGCCCTGAAGTCAGGAGTACCTGAGTTCAAATGCGACCTCAGATAGTTGACACTTACTAGCTGTGTGACCCTGGGCAAGTCACTTAACCCCAATTGCCCCACAGAAAGAAAGAAAGGTATGGAGGTGAGAGAGGAGAGTGAGTATTTGGGCGAATGAGCTAGTTGGTTGGAGTGAGCATAGAGGGAAATGAGGTGGGAAAATAATAGTGATAATAATGATAATAGTTAACATTTATATAGCACTTACTATATGTCAGGCACTGTATGAAAGCACATTACAATTATTATCTTATTTGATCCTCACAACAATCCTGCAAGCTAGCGGATATTACTATTCCCATTTTAAATTTCCTTTTTTATTCAGCTTTTTTTGCTTTACTTTAATATTTCTTTTTTTTTTTAAGTGAGGCAATTGGGGTTAAATGACTTGCCCAAGGTCACACAGCTAGTAAGTGTTAAGTGTCTGAGGCCAGATTTGAACTCAGGTACTCCTGACTCCAGGCCCGGTGCTCTATCCACTGCACCACCTAGCTGCCCCTCTATTCCTTGAGAAAACTGAGGCAAACAGAGATTGAGTGACTTGCCCAGGGTTACATAAGGATCAGGGGCTGGATTTGAACTGACAAGCTTTGAGCAGTGTGATTGACATAATTATTCTCCATAAAACATTACATAGAAAGGAATATAAAAGATACAATGGGATTGAGAGAAAATGAGGACAAAGATCACTTAGAAAGTTATAGCAGAAATCTACTCAGGATGTAGTAAGGTACTAAAGTAAGGAAGTTAAAAGACTGTTGGGAAGGAGGAAAGAAATTAGCAAGATTTTGCATAGATAAAACCACCGAAACTATTGGACATGGGCAGGGAGGAAAGGAAGATAGTCACTAGGGAAGACAGGAGAGGGAGAGAAGAAGATGGAAAGAGAGAGAAAGACAGAGAGAGAGAGAGAGAAAGAGAGAGAGAGAGAGAGAGAGAGAGAGATGAATGAACTGAGAGAATCAATTCTTCCAGGAGAGAAGATGAGACAGATGGATAGGGATGGAGAGGTTCATCTTGATATATTATATTATATTACTATGTATAATAATATACTATATATTGTATATGTATTATATATTATATTATATATTTTTACATGTATTATATATTCTATTTAGAGAGAGAGAATACCCTGGCTTCTTTTACAAGTTGAATTATGGGGAAAAAATCACTGTAGTTACCATGAAGTTAAGATTTAGCCTGAATTCTAAAAATACCTATTATGGTGACATTAACTTTGAAAGCACAGATCTCTATAAATGAATGTCCTCAAAGCTAACACAAAAAACCATTAGCTCCATTATTTATTTATATAGCAAATGGATTTTTAAAAGACTAGTAGTGATGAAATCGCTACTCAATCTCACCTGAGTTTCTTAGTTTAGATTTTAATATAACCACAGTCACTGACTTAATTAAAGGCTTGTTTTCTAAAGTAACAGCTGCTACCCTGTGATAGGCAAGATACAAGCATGTCTGTTTTACACAAAGCCATGTGAGACATCTGTTGTCTAGCACGAATCTTTCAAAGTGTGTTTAAAAAAAAATGCAGAAAGGGCATCAGTGAATTCAACCCCAGCATTTGATATACTTTGTTAGCAACCCCATTAAAGGACAGGTATTCGAGCCTATAGCTTTAACTTTGTGGGCCTGGTAGGCCTATGCCTTGTACGGCTGACTAAAGCAGGGACTGGTAAAAACTACTCACGCACCTCATAGGCCTAAGAGGCTTGTCCAAAAATTAAAAGGAACAACTTGACAAGCAGTTCTGTGAAATCAGAAGACACTGCTTTCTCCTGTACTGCACAAGGCCCCACTCAAAAGCAGCTACAAGCCCATGCAAAAAAGTCTTTCTTGTCTTGAGGTTTCCTTCCTGTCTATACTGATGATACAAAGAGTTTGCATCCAAGAGCAAATCTTCACTGGATGTTGAGGATAGGAGGCTCAAGACTATTTTGAGGAACTGACAGAGAGGTTAAAATTCACTTTATTGACAATCCAGAAAGCAAACCACCACCATATATATATATATGTGTGTGTGTGTGTGTATGTATATATATATATATATATATGTATATTTGTGTGTGTATGTATGTGTGTATACATATATATATATATATGTGTGTGTGTGTGTGTGTGTGTGTGTGTGTGTTGCTTTTAATTTTTTTTTTTTTTTGGTGAGGCAATTGGGGTTAAGTGACTTGCCCAGGGTCACACAGCTAGTAAGTGTCAAGTATCTGAGGCCGGATTTGAATTCAGGTACTCCTGACTCCAGGGCCAGTGCTCTATCCACTGCACCACTTAGCTGCCCCATTGCTTTTAATTTTTAAGGGTTAATTTTTTCATTGACTCACAGTTTCAGATTAATAATCAGAACTTGTGATTTTTTTTTTTTAATTTCAAGTTCTAAGACAAGTCGGAAATTTGTGGCATAGTGGGGAAAGCGCTGGGTTTGGAGTCAGAGATCACAGGCTCAAATCCTGTTTTGTTTTGTTTTGTTTTTCGCTTATAATCAGGTCATGTAGACACTCTGGGACCTCAGTTTCCCCAGCTATAAAATGAAGGGGTTTGACCCAATGACCTCTGAGGAACTGCAAATCTATAGTTTTATAGTCTAGGACCCTAAAATGGAGTTTTCTATTCATTATCCTCTTCCAGAAAGCTCCCTTTTCCCGGGGCAAAGTTCCCTGCGTGTGCCCATACGAACCCAGTTCAAAGCCTTGATATATAGAAGAGGTTAAGCCAGGAACATTGATTTTCACCAGAGAAAACAACGCATGCACTTCCTCCACAGATAGGCAGATCGACCAGAAGAACTATAATTTCCCCCTTCAAAAGGGAAATAAACTTTTATTGACATGCTTAGTTAGGCCTGGGTGTGTTTATTACCTGAGGATGGGAGAACAATAATCCTGTCTCTTCATGCTTAACAATGGCCGCATTGCCAGGAATATTTCTTGCCAACACGGGGACTTCCAGGTCCATTGCCTAAAGAAAGAAGACAGGTGGGCTGATGGCAATCATTTTAAAGAACTGTTTGTGGACAGGAGAACCTAATTTGCAGAAGTGTTCACTCCTGTTGCTTGGACTCCAGAATTTCCCGGGAATGCAGCCCAGGGTAGTGTTCAGACACTCTGCCCATCACATGTTTCCAAGACACCTGAATTTGTAATCACCGTAAGCGGATTTGGAAACCTGGAAAGCTTGTAGATGAGAACAGCTTCCTGGGTACCTCTGTCGCAGTGACGCGGAGGAAACCTCCCTCTCGGAGGGTCCATTTTACACTGATTCACTGACAGGCTGGAGAATACATTTTTAATGACCATCCTTACTTTCCCTGATGAGTAATTTTCTTCCAGTATCAGGGGATGAGCGGCGTGAGGACTAAACTCATTTCTTTGGCAGGCAGACAGGATGAAAAAAGGGACCCAGAAGATCATGCCGATTATGCACCGAGCATGCCTTCCCTTCCTAAGAAGGAGAGGTAGAAGCAGATAGAAAAGTGTTGGATCCCTGTGTTGAGAGCGTTCTGAAAAAGAGGCACCCAAAATAGACTCTCCAAGGGGTCTAGGGATTGACCCACCAATACACTAGCATAGGGAGGTGATGGAAAGGGCACTAGATTTGGATCAAAAAGGCCTGGCTTCAGGGGGCGGCTAGGTGGCACAATGGATAAAGTACCAGCCCTGGATTCAGGAGGACCTGAGTTCAAATCTGGCCTCAGACATTTGACACTTTCTAGCTGTGTGACCCTGGGCAAGTCACTTAACTCCCATTGCCCTGCCAAAAAAAAAAAAAAAAAAAAGAAAGAAAGAAAAGGCCTGGCTTCCAATATGGATTATGCTCCTTACTACCTTTGGGGAAGACATGTTATTTTCTAGGCCTCAAATTCTTCACCTATAAAATGGGGATGAAAGGCCCCTAGCATGGGGCAGCTAGGTGGCGCAGTGGATAAAGCATTGGCCCTGGAGTCAGGAAGACCTGAGTTCAAATCCAGCCTCAGACACTTGACACTAGTTGTGTGACCCTGAGCAAGTCACTTAACCCTCATTGCCCTGCAAAAAGAAAAAAAAAAGAAAGAAAGAAAAGAAAAAAGAAAAGCTAGATGGTGCAATGGATAGAACGCCAGGGCCTGGAGCCAGGAAGATCCTCCTTGTGAGTTCAAATCCAGCCTCAGACACTTACTAGCTGTGTGACCCTGGGCAAGTCACTTATTCTTGTTTGCCTCAGTGTCCTCATATGCAAATGAGCTGAAGAAGGAAATGGCAAACCCCTCCAGTATCTTTCCCAAGATACTGGAGTCATGAAGAGTCTGACATGACTGAAAAACAACTGAACAAATGAGACCTCTAGCACTTAGCTCAAAGAAGAATGGGGAGGAGGAAGGAAACCAGCATTTATTAAGTGCCTACTATGTGCCAAGCACTATGCTAAGCGCTGTACAAGTATCATATTTGATCCTCACAAGAACCCTGGGAGGCTGGTGCTATTATAATCTTAATTTTATAGTTGAGGAAACTGAGGCAGAGGCACGCATGCACACGCGCGTGCACGCACACACACACACACGCACACACACACACACACACATTAGCTAAAATCCATAAAGTTCTTTTGTAACTCTTAGCATGCAATACAGAGATCAGCAATTATTACTTCCAGAAAGAATAACTGTCCCATCTTTACCTGGTGTCAGAGAATGAAGGAATCAGCTTTGTAGGCAAACAGCCATATTCTATCAAGCTATTGCTGGACAGTGTTTTAGGGAATAAAGCTAAATTAAGTTGCTTGTTTGGTGTCCTGCACTAGGAACTTTGTTCTGGCTATGACGTGTGATATGAGCAATTCCATGTAATAATGAACTCTCATAATGGAGCCATAATTTGTTTCCAGAGATGACCAGTCTCATAATCCTAATATACAAATTCCATTAGTGGATAACTTTAAAATCCCACTTTCTCATAGTGCTATACCTTTAGCCTATGGCTGTGACCCAAAACAATCTACTTACTTGCGGGGTGGGACAATCTGGGTATATAAATAGAAATTGGCAATGAAATTGTGTTCTTCTGATTTCAGCTGCTCATTAGCTAAGGGCAGCTTTCTTATGACTTACGTCTTCACTTTTTCCTTACCTGGCCTTGTTTCACCCATCTTCACAGCTTATAGCTTGTATGGTCTGATCAGACCACATCTGAGCTGGCAATGGGTGAATGTTCCTTCAGGGCAAGAGACATTTCATTTTCATCTTTGTAGCTTCAATGCCTGGCACAGTGCCCAGGACATAGCTGGTGCTTAATAAATGCCTAATGAATGGATAAGAACTTTTGTTGGGCACCTCGTATAAGTCCTTTCTTATTCGGGGTTGGGTTGGAATAGGTGACCCTGGATTCTGATGATCTATGATTCTCTGAAAATTTCAAATCGGTTCCTTCTTTTCCTCTCCAAATAAGTTTCCAGAAGTACTACAGCTTTGCACCTGTTCACAATGCCTTTTCAGCTTGTTAAAACATTCGTGTCTCTCAGACAGCAGATGAAAACAGAACCACTATGTGGAACCACACAAAGCTCTGTGGGCTTAAATTTAATATTTGGTGTGCATCCTACTGTTTGATAAGATTTATATTGAAAAACATGTGGTAGTATTTCAAAGTCAGAGATGGTTTTCCATAGCCCACTAAAGAGATATCTTAGTTAATGTCCATCCCTGCCACCTAACCGAAAAGAAATGTTGGCTATTGTAAGGCTATCTCAAAGAGAAGTAAGCTAAGTAATAGAATTTTATTTCTTACATGTCTTTCGGGAAATATATCTCATTGAGGGACCAAGAAATTACTTCCTTCAAAAGTTTAAAAAACAAACAAACAAACCACAAAACACATTCAAGGATTAAACATTTTAGGTTGTGTTAATTTAAATTATATGTACCCCTAGGTTTTTCAGACCTGATTTAATTAAAAGTCTAGGGCCAAAGATGGGTTAAGGGTGTTAAGAAGAACACAGAATCAACATTTTAAGGCAGTCAGAATAGCCTTGCCTTGGAAAGAAATGAGATTTGACAGCAATTCACTGAATTGTTCCACTGAAATGATAGTAGATTGCCACGTGACATGCATGTGCTAGCAAATTACTTGATGAATTCAACCCCATTCCCTCAATGGAATGAAAATGGATCCTTTAAAGGGGGGAAATATATTTATGTATAAGATATCAATTCATTGAAAATCTGATGACTGCTATTATAAAAATTCACGTTTTCAAGGTTAAAAGAGGTAGCTAAATGTTTCATGTCAAGAGCTATCCCTAAAAAGCAAATTCCAAAACACAGTAAGAATAAACACTGATGAGCCTTGGAAGTGTTTGGATTCTGAACATCTAGCTATACATGAATACTGGGAGAAAACCAAAACAAGTGATTCTGAGCTATGGAAATTTTCCCTATCATTGTACTGATGGAAATGGGGGGACTGCCTCTGTCTTTCCCATTTTGTTTTATTAAGTGGCATCACATTCAGGGAAAATATCAGATGAACAATGTAGGTCAATTCTGCTATGCAGAAAGAAAAAAAAAGGACTGGTTTATTTTTTCTCCCCCCGCTTCAGTTCCGTGCAGTTTTAGGAACACAGAGCTCTGGTAAAATAACAGAATGTCTTTCAGATCTTAATGTGAGGGTAACTGGTATCCAGCTGAATAAATAGAAAATGGTAGAAGTACCTGTGATGAAATAATAACCCAGCAAGGACTGATGCAGACATAATGGAAAATATAAAAGAGAACTAGAAATATAACAGCAAGAGATGCACTTAGTGAAACAGAAAATAGGATGCATATGGACAAAAGGTGAACGCTTATCTGGGAGGGATTGCAAAGGGATTTGTGGGAAGTTGTACTTCATGTCCTTCATCCAGGTCTCATCCAGAGCTAAGAATTGATGATCTAATCCTTTTTGACTTGTGCTTTAACATACTACAACGTTTTATATCCAAGTTAACAAATATTTGAGAGCCCTCTTTGGTAGGTTAGAGAAGATGAGCCAAATAAGTCTCATGTGCTGTTATGTCCTAATACAAAATACTACCTTGATAATAAAGTCAATTGAGCATTGTCCTGAAAGGACTCAAAAGTGATGGGCTTATTTATCTGATACCCAATGAAGAACAACGGCTGATTTTATCAGGAGTTACTTAAATACCTTCCCCTCTGAGATTACCCTCCAGGATGCTGGAACATGCTGAACTAAAAAACAAAGCAGGGAAATGCTTGCGATTAGGAAAATACTGGTGATTTACCCCACCCTGCACCCTCGCCAAGGCATAATAACTGGAATTTCTGTAGCACCAAAGGGTTTCCAGGAGACTTTCCAGATATGATCACATTGAGGTTCACACCAACCGTCTGAATAACCAAGGTTGGTATGGCCAGCTCTTTTGGGGTAAGAAACACTGTTACATAAGACATGATTTTCTGAAGTTTGAAACTCAAACTAGATAGAAGGCATAATTATCTTCCTCTATAGGAAAGTGAGTTTGCTAAAGGTGTGGCACTAGTACTTAGTTGCCCAACTTTTATATTCCAATAAAGCACCGTTCAGGGGCAGCTAGGTGGCGCAGTGCATAGAGCACCGGCCCTGGAGTCAGGAGGACCTGAGTTCAAATCCGACCTCAGACACTTAACACTTACTAGCTGTGTGACCCTGAGCAAGTCACTTAACCCCAATTGCCTCACTTAAAAAAAAAAGATAATGGGAGAGGCAGTTAGGTGGCACAGTGGATAGAGAACCTACCCTGGATTCAGGAGGACCTGAGTTCAAATCCAGCCTCAGACACTTAACACTTACTAGCTGTGTGATCCTGGGCAAGTCACTTAACCCCAATTGCCTCACCAAAAAAAAAAAAAAAACACCATTCATCATCTGTTCTCTTATCTTATTAATGGTGACTCCTTAGATACACAGAATACTGGTAATCCCAAAAGGTGAGATCTCACATATTATACACAACTTGGCTAAAGTAGATAAAGCTGTGATGTTTAAAATCTATGGGCTATCATGGTCAAAGATGGAAACCTTGAAGAGGTTCCCCTATCACACCTTCACCAAAGCTACATGAGTGTGATCTCACGACCCTGAGCATCCTTTCCAGAAGCTCGTTAGTATTCAGTGTGTCTTTCCAAAGAGGCTTGTAACGATTGGAATGACACCACCTGCTGGAGACTTACTGTAGAAGAGTTCTGCCCATGAAGTGAAGGTCTTTGAGGGCAAGACCAGTAGTCTTTTCTTTGGAAAAGGAAGTGACGTGGGGTAGTGGGAGGAGGAAGGAAGAGACTGGCGCTCAGGTCACGGGCTCTTTCCTGGGGACTCTGGCGGAGAAGGGAACTCGAAATGTGCTCTCCCTTTAATAGATAGGAATCTAGGCCTTTCTCTCTCTCTTTACCAAATTCTTATTCTCCTTAATAAATGCTTAAAAGCCTAACTCTTGCTAAAGCTTATAATTTATTGGCGACCACTCATTAGATATTTTAGACAGACTAGCTAGAATTTTAGCCCTTAACAGGCTGGTCATTGGTACCAATGGACATTTAAAAATACAGAAACCTAACCCAGTGGGAAGGCATTTCCTTTGTGAGAAAATAATGGGATCTGGCAGATACTCAAAGGCTCACCTGGAGATTAATCTAAACTGATTGAATTAAGTGAGAGTGATTGCTGACTAGCCTACTTCAAGTTAATTAGATTGTAACCACACCTGGCTGACCCTTAAGGAGGTGTTGTTCTCAGAAGCTAAGGACTTTGAACTCAACTCAGAGACCACCTTCAAGTCCAGTGAACCAATGGATTTGGATGACACCTGCCAATCAGCTTGAAGCAGTGTGTAAGGACCACCTCTGCTCCAGACCTATAAAAAGCTTCCACACTCAGTTTGGGAGGAGTTCGTGGTTGAAGCAGGCTCATGGTGGAGGACTTGAGGAAGAACCAGACCAGGCTGGAACTCTAGGCTAGATAGACCTTTTCTTAACTTTCTGAACTCCGCATGTTTTCCTTTTACTAATACCTAGTATGCTTTAATAAATGCTTAATGCCCAAAGACTGGTGCTAAAGCTTCTAGTTTAAATCAACCACACAGTTAGGTTTTAAACATCACACCATGCTCTCTGCTTGAAGTCCAGCACTGTTGTGAGTAACCAGGGGATCAACCTTACCAATAACTACCAGGACTCTCCCTTCCCAACCTACCATTATTTCCCCATATTTTCTCTATTACCACTTCCCAGAGCTGTCTTATCAGTCTCTAAGACTACAAAGTAGGCAGGAAAAGCAAAAAAAGAATGAATATTTCTATCAGAAACACACCATTTTCACACTGGAGTTCTCAGTCAGACCTCTCTTAAGGCTGCTTCCTTCCCAAACAAAGATATTTGCAGGGGCAGAAGGGCACCACACACACTCCTGGTTTTATTTTGATTTTGTCCCTTGAAAGGGGAAGTAGCAACAAGAAATGAAATGATTTATTTAACTATCAACTATAGAAAAAGCTCCTTTTTAGACTCCAGAAAACACAGCGTTCGTTGCCCTCCCAGTTGTGAAGTGTGCAGAACTTTATTGACAAAGACTTCACCTTTATAAATAAGCCAAGGAGTGATGGGCAATTTCAGGTCCCCGCATTCAACAGTCGAGTGATATATAATTACCTCCAGAACTGCAGCTGACATTCCTTCTGAAACAGAGGTATTCACGACAGCGAAGCAATTTTTCACAATGGCGTGAAGATCTTCTTGAGGCATCTCCCCCATCAATTGTACCCCAGCTGCCCTAGAAATTAAGCATGTCATGAATAGCTTCTCCTTTGACTTTCTTGCAGGGGTAAGAGAGCAAGGGATAAAGATATCATCTTTTCCAGAAAATATCATAGAGCAATAAGTAAGCATAAATATGGCCAGCTCAGGGCAGCTGGTGGTACAGTGGCGAGAGGGCCGGACCTGGAGTTAGGAAGACCCGATATCAAATCTGTCCTCACACATTAGCTGTGTGACTCTGGGTGAGTCACTTTACTCTTGCCCACCTCAGTTTCCTCATCTGTAAAATGAAGATAATAGCACCTATCTCATAGGGGTTGTTGCAAGGACCAATATGTGTAAAATGCTTAGTATACTGCCTGGCACTTAGTAAACACTACATAAATGCTAGTTATTTATTACTGTTATTATTATTATTATTATTATCATTATCATTATTCTGCCGAGGAAGCTACATGAGGATGGTGACACAGCTTTCTAATGGGGAAACCTCTTTAGGCATTACCTTCTCTTCAAGTCCACATGGAGTTAGAGAGGTAGAGATTCAAAGTACCCCTGAGATAAAAAGGCTTAGGAAATCTCACATTCAAAGCCCAATTTTGGGAAGTTATCTTTTTGACATCAATTTTTGTTTATTTATTTTTTGTGGGGCAATGAGGGTTAAGTGACTTGCCCAGGGTCACACAGCTAGTAAGTGTCAAGTGTCTGAGACTGGATTTGAACTCAGGTCCTCCTGAATCCAGGTCCAATGCTTTATCACTGGACCACCTGGCTTCCCTGATAGTTATCTTTTAAGATTAGCTCCTAGGATTCTCTGCTGCCATCTGCTTGGAAATAGATGACGGTGATAAGAGACGAACTCCGGCCTGTTGTCTTGTTGCTATTTTGAAGACTAGGCTAGAAAGATAGTTTCACTATTTTTCTCTCTCTCTAGGTGTGTAGCAAGAACAGTCCCCCTTACCTTTTCACTCTGGCTTTCACTTCACTTGTAAACACTGGATCAACCTGGGAAAAGGGAAATAAAGAACAGAGTCTGAAACCTGCCGCATAGCGAATTGTCCCAGACATCTCTATCCTGTTACTTCATATAGTGAGGACAGAAGCAGGTCTAAGGGGAAAGGAAGAGGCAGCTACTTTTTTTGCATTTGAGCCCCAAAGGACCGGTTCTAGATGCCCAGAATTCAGGCATGGGGAAATTAAATTGAACGATAAATAAATAAAGTCCTTCCACCCTACCAGAAATATCCTCGAGGGAGGAAAGGCTATGTTTTCAATATTTGTTTTTGATTTGCGGGGCAATGAGGGTTAAGTGACTTGCCCAGGGTCACACAGCTAGTAAGTGTCAAGTGTCTGAGGTCACGTTTGAAATCAGGTCCTCCTGAATCCAGGGCCGGTGCTTTATCCACAGCACCACCTAGCTACCACTTGGTTGCCCCTAGGAAGGGCTATGTTAAAAGAATATTCAGCCACAGTCTGAAGAAAACGAAACCTCAAGGCACAAGAGAAGGTTTCAGCCAAGCCAAAATAGACATTATGTAATGGAAAGGAGGGCTAAATGTGCAATCAAGAGGACCTAGATTCAAAATCAGAATCTGAATATTTTATATTTCTGTGACAGTGAGCAAGTTACTGTGCCCCCTCCCACCCACCCCCAGACCTTTTTTATCACCTGTAAAAGCAGTAGGCTGAACTTAGCTGGCCTCTCAATTCTCTTCTAATTCTACATGATCCTAAGCTGAACTGATTTTTTAAAAAAATATAAAATCAAGTCAACACAACTAAGGAAGGTTTTCTTCATTGCTCAAGAAATAAGTGAATTTAGTTGGATAGGTCCAGATTGTAACCCTTAGCAAGTCTAAGACCCAAGATCAGGCAATATTAACACCAGTTTTGTTTGTTTTTAATGGCATTTTTTTTTTTAATTTTTGTAGCCAGGGTTTAAAAGCAATGTATAACTACATAATTATGCTCAGCCTGTCAGGGAAGATAATGGAATTAGCTACCTACAGGACAGAAATCTTGAATTCCATTCCAGACAAAAATTCTAGAACATATTAATGAAGGGAGGTATATCTACAAAAGGACACTGCTCACAAAGGACAAATGTGGCTTCATCAAGAAGAGGGCACAAGGGGGCAGTGAGGTGGCACAGTGGATAAAGCACCAGCCCTGGATTCAGGAAGACCTGAGTTCAAATCCAGCCTCAAACATGACATTTACTAGCTATGTGACCCTGGACAAGTCCCTTAACCCTGATTACTCCACCAAAAAAAAAAAAAAAAGGCACAACAGACCAAGAACAGATCATTCCAGACTAACTTCATTTCTTAATTTCCTTTCTTTTTTTGTTTGTTTCTTCATTTGTTTTTTGTAGGGCAGTGAGGGTTAAGTGCCTTGCCCAGGGTCACACAGCTAGTAAGTGTCAAGTGTCTGAGGCCGGATTTGAACTCAGGTCCTCCTGCATCCAGGGCCAGTGCTTTATCCACTGTGCTGCCTAGCTACCCCGCTCTTAATTTCCTTTCTAAGCAGGTACTTAGTAAGTAAAATGGCACATCTAGGAAACTTAGAAATAACTCATTTGGATTTTAGCAAAGCATTTGAAAAAATCTCTTATGTTATCATTGTGGAAAAGATGGTAAGATGTGAGCTAGACAAGAATACAATTTTAGATGGACTTAGAAATGATTGAGTGGCTGGCCAAAAGAATAAAGACTTTGTGTTGGTTTGGAAGGAGGTATCCAATCCAACTTCCCAGTGTTCTGTGATCTGGCCCAATGCTATTTAATATTTTTTAAATTAATGACTTGCATAAAGACATTGATGGCATGTTTATAAAATTTGCCGATGATATTGTTCTATTTCTATTTAGGGTACCACCATCCTTCCAGTTGTATAGGTTCCTAATCTCAGAGATACGGTCAACTCCTTTCTCTCTCTCAGCCTCCGTATGTAATGAGATGCCAAGTCTTGTCAATTCTACCTCCACCATATTTCTCCACTCACATAGCCACCACTCTTGTTCAGATCCTCATTGGCCATTTCCTGGATTATCTCAACAGCTGCCTAATTGGTCTCCTTGCCCAAGTCTATCCCCAGAGGTGTGCTAGAAAACAGCTCATCTGAAAAGCACCTGGGAGTTATAGTAGACTGCAAGGTCAGTTCAAATCAACAGTCTAACTTAAACTTAGGCTACATTAAGAGGGAACAAGTCCAGGAGTTAAGAAGCAATACATCCTCCTGTACCCTGCCTTGGTAAGAACACATCTGGAGTAGTGTATTCTGGGTGCCACATTTTAGGAAGGGCGCTGGTAAAATGGTCAATATCCATAAGTAGGTTACCAGGGGCAACTAGGTAGCAGAGTAGATAAAGCAGTGGCCCTGAATTCAGGACGACCTGAGTTCAGATCCGACCTCAGACACTTGACACTTACTAGCTGTGTGACCCTGGTTAAGTCACTTAACCCTCATTGCCCCACCCCAAAAGAAAAGGACTCAGAATGCAGAATGAAATAAATAAGTAGGTAACCAGAATGTTGCTGTATGAAGATGTTGAACTATGGATAAAGAACTATGGACGTTTAACCTGTACAAAAGGAAAACAGGCAAGGGTGGTGAGAGGGAGAGTGTGGTCACATTCATGCTTTATAAGGGCTGTCATGTGGAAGGAAGGACTGACTTGGTCCCAGAAAGAAGTAGGACCAATGGGAGGAAGTTGCAAAGAGGCAAAGTTAGGCTTGATATAAGGAAGAACTTCCTAATAATAAGAGCTATCCCAAAATGGAATAGCTACCTCAGGAAGTAGTGGATTCTCCCTCACTCCAAGTCTTCAAGCAAGACTGAATGAACACATGAGAGGCTGGGGACAATTTTTCTAGCCACAAAATTGGTTGCACTAAAGGACTATCAAAGTCTCTTTCAAATCTAAAATCTGGTGATTCTGAGACTCCCAATTTTGAATTCTTCTTCCATGACATATCCAGAGATCCAAAGCTCAAGCATGTTTTCAGAAGAATCTACTATAATAACCACTTCTCATTCTCAAAGCAGAGTCGTACAGCAGTGCATTCCAAAACAGCCAAATTTAGAGCATGTAGTTCTCTACCCTCCAAAAGCTTACAGTCTGGTAGGAGAGATAAAACCATCTGAATACAATCTAATTAAGGATAAGTTACCTGAATTCTATTACAGGAGATTTTCTAGAAAGTAATAAGAATAAGATTACTGTAGCAAATGGAATTTTATCTAAATCCACAAGCATGTGAGAGCTTAGTGTCAAATGTGCTTAGTGAGTTCAATAACTGCTATCATCCGTCTTGTGAACTCTCCAAAGCTTAGTAATAAAGATATTCCTTAATACCTGAAGGCAATTTCTTTTTAAATAAGGGCCTGTCATTTTTTTCCCATTTCAACCAAATCATAAATATAATCTAACAATTCTCCTAATACTTGAGAACCTCACTAAAATTCTATTTGCTGAAGAGCCATATTTAGCATAGGGTAGATCTCCTGCAAGTAGTACGTTTACTTACTAGAAGTACAGAGAGAACTTAATTAAAAGACCTTTTCTACTGCAACAAAAGTTCCACAGCATGAACCTCCAGGGCAGATTTCTAAGCAGCGTCTGTTTAGCACATCTGACTCATCTAAATACAACTAACTCTTCAGCATTATAAGGGAAGTGTCTGCTTTTTCTCCAATAAATTAACTCCTTTTCCAGTGTGATCAACAGTGAGTAAAACCAAAAACAAAGGTGAAGGCGAAATCTGTAAATGGATAGAAGCACCACAGAAGATGCCAGTCTCCTTGTGACTGGATGAGGGTGCAAATGCGTTTTGTTAATATTCTATTCCCAGTACCATCTTTATTTTTATAAGTGATGAGCTAGTAACACGTTGCGATTAGAATGGACTCTCATTGACACATTGTACGCACTAAGGGTTTCAAATAAAGTAGTCCCACTAGAGAGAACAGCAATCCGGGAGTGTAAATGCCAGACAAAATGTGGTTGTGTATTCCAAGTATTTCATTTCACAGATTATTCTCAAAGTGAGTAGAGAGGATATTCAGATTCAGTTTTGTGGGGGTTTTTTATAACTTGTGAATTTTCAGACAATTTGGGTGATAGGACAGTTTTTTACCTTGAGAGGCTGGTGAAGTGGTGAAAACTCATTTGTATTACTCAAATGATTTCAATCACTTTGGAAGCATAAAACATGATAAGGTGAAGTTCTGATGCATTGGAAAGACAATTCTAGAAACTTTCCTCAGATACTTCAAGCCTAAAAATGATACTGAAATTGCTCTGTCAAACTTACATAATAGGAGGTTCATTAAAACTATGGAAAACCTGTTTCTAAACCATAACCCAAAGAGCTTATTTCACCCAACATTGTTGCCCAGATTTCTCCATCTGGAAGGAAGTGAAGGCTTTCATCGCCCCCAACTCAAAAGGTGACCAGCTCCACTCTCCCTTTGCTGGTCACCTCGTCTCCACACAAGCTCTCTCTCCCTCCTCCTGAACTCTGTACCACTTGTGTGACAGTCTTCACCCATTACTCACATCCTGGTTATCTGTCTTAACTCCCCATTTCACTTTGAAGCTACTGCTGTCCTATACATTGGGTAACCCTTTAACATCCAGAATGATAGAATGAAGTAAACATTTGGCGAGTGAGTAAATAGGAGAATGGATCACTCCCCTACCTAACCAATTAATTTAGAGCAGCCTTCCAAAGCTCATTATAAGATTGATCTCTTATATCAAAGGGCAAGTGAGCTTAGAAAAGATGAAGTTCTGAATGGTAGGGGAGTCTGTGAATTGTTTTATGATTATTTCCTACTAATATCAATACTCTTCATGGTACTTTCTCACATTTATAAATGCTAGTACAGTGTGGGAACTGAGACATTCAGTCAGTCAAGTAGCATTTATGGAGCACCTGTGTGTGCCAGGCACACGGGAGATGGAAAGAAAGGTAAAAATTGTTTTTTGTGCTTATATTCCTACAGGGGAGACATGAAAATAAATGTGTACATGGAAGACAGGTTCAAAGTAGATGGAAGGTAATGTCTGATCCTAAGTTTGGAAAATGACAAAGACTTCAAACTCATATTTCACTGCTCCCTGTGATGAAAACAAACAATTACTTTTTACTGCTTCTTGCATGGTTTCCTTTTGGTCTTTGATCTCTCTGCCTGGCCTCTTTGTCCTCAACACCTTCAAAATTATCATTACATTTCCTGATACCCTTCTTAGAAAGCAGTAGGCTGAGGTTCAGGTGTGAGAAAGGTCAGCTGATAGCAGTGATTGTTTTCTAGGTTCACTCCAAGCTTTTCACCACTTTTTGATGGGCCAGCAAGCATGGGAGATAATTCTGGGAAGTTTTTGGCTATGAAAATCCAGATGGGCATCACCATCCTATATTGATGACACAACTAGAAGCAACAGGTCGGGTTTCAGAGAAGCAGACATAAGCTCAATGTCAGGAAAAAAAATAAAAAGGCCTACAGATTTGGGCTCAGATCCTCCTGGATCCAGGGCAGGGGCTTTGTCCACTGTGTCACCTAGCTGCCCTATGATGACATCTTTAAAATAAAATGAAGGGGGCACCTAAGTGGCACAGTGGATAGAGCAATAGCCCTGGATCCAGGAAGACCTGAGTTCAAATCCAGCCTTAGACACTTAACACTTACTAGCTCTGTGACCCTGGGTAAGTCACTTAACCCTCATTGCCCCCACCAAAATAAACTAATTAATTAAATAAAATGAAGGGCTGAGAGGATTGCACTGGGAGAACAAGAAAGGGAGAAGTGGAATGGAGTAAAATATCTCACATAAAAGAAGCAATTAAAAGCTATTAGAGTGAAGGGGAAGATGGGTGGGAGGGAGAATTGTCTCAAAGAGAGAATAACATACACACTCAAGTGGGTATAGTAATATATCTTGCCTGTGGGGAAGTGGGAAGGGAAGGGGATAAAGGGGGAGGTGTGAAGGAACGGAGGGCAAATGGGGGAGGGACAGTCAGAAACAAAACACCTTTGAGAAGGGAAAGGGTAAAAGAAGATAGAAAATAGAGTCAATATCATGGGGAGTGAATAGGATGGTGGGAAACACAGCAATAGTAACTAGAGAAAACATTTGAAGCAGAGGCAAGAGCAATGCAAGAGGGTGATGATAATGGTATTTACTTTGCTAGGCTATGGTAAAGAAAATTCCTTGTCAGTTATAAGGTGCTCTATAAATGTCAGCTATTATTGTTGTTGCAATAATCAACGTCATGGGTGTTCTGCAAGGAAATCTCCCTTTAAAGTACTATATAAATGTAGTTTACCGTAAAAAAGAAAAATAAATAAAAGTGAGCAGGATGCTATCAGAAAAACCTGGGAAGACTTACATGAGCTGATGCAAAGTGAAATGTACTGTATACAAAATAACAGCAATATTGTAAGATGATCTTCTGCAAATGACTGTTATTTTTAGCAATGCAATTATCCAAGACAACTCTGAAGGACTTATGAAAAATGCAGTCCATCTACAGAGAAAGAATTGATGGTATCTGAATACAGATGGAAGTATATTTTGTGGTTAGTTCCTTTTTCTAAAGTTTTTTTGTCTGCTATGTTTTGCACGACTGCACATGTATAACTTATATTGAATTGCTTGAGTTCTTAAGGAGGAGGATAGGGAGGAAGGAAGAGAATTTGGAACACAAAGTTTTAAAAATCGATGCTATAATTTGTTTTTTTGTTTTGTTTTGTTTTGTTTTGTTTTTTTTAGTGAAGCAATTGGGGTTAAGTGACTTGCCCAGGGTCACACAGCTAGTAAGTGTTAAGTGTCTGAGGCTGGATTTGAACTCAGGTACTCCTGACTCCAAGGCCGGTGTTCTATCCACTGCGCCACCTAGCTGCCCCCTACAATTTGTTTTTACATGTAAGGTGGGAAAAATTCCAAATGAATGAATGAAGTAAATAAGTAAATGTTTCCAAAAAAAAATGCCTAACAATAGAATTGTTATAAATAGCCCAGGTCAATAAGAATCAAGTTTCTTATAGATGGAATTCTTCAAGCAAAGGCTGGATGACCACTTGTAGGGCGTGTTGTAGAAGGCATCCTATTTAGATCAGGATGGGAGAAGCAAGCCCTTAAGATCCTTTCCAGCACTGAAAATCTGAGATTTCCAATGAAATTTGTTCTTGTTTTCCCATTTCTATCCCACTATACATGAATTAAGTTATATGCCTAATTTAAAATTTTTTCCTTCAAATAATGAAAATTTAATATCACATTTTGATAGGCCAGAAATAAATTAGTCTTGTATATACATGAATATGCATGCTCATGTTCAGGAAAATGAACTCTAATTCCACAAATATTAATTAGGAAATTACTGTATGTCAGACTGTTTTAATCTCCTCTACATATTAAGATATTATAAGGGCAGCTATGTGGCGCAGTGGATAGAGCACCAGCCCTGGAGTCAGGAGGACCTGAGTTCAAATCCGGACTCAGACTAGTTGTGTGACCCTGGGCAAGTCACTTAACCCCAATTGCCCCGCAAAAAAACAAACAAACAACAAACAACAAAAGATGTTATGTAATATATTCCTTTTCTTAGCTATTGATTCTGGATTTCTGTTCTCATGATCATTTATTTAGAACACAATTCATCTGAGAACAAATGAATCCGATCTTAAAAGACCAATGAAATGCTTTACATTTTAGCTACAGGTATATGTGCATTCTTTAAGGCTTAAAACTATACTGTGTTATTCCATTTCAAGCTTTACCTTATATTCAAGGTTATATTTCAACTTTCTTGGTGCAGTGGATTTGAACAAAAGGCATATTCAAAATGAAGGGCGGGCATTCTGACTTAATGAAAACACATTATGACATTTAAAAAGACAATAGCATCATAAAGAAAAAAAAGTAAATCCTTATATCCTCCATGGGTGTATATTTTCTAACAAAAAAAGCTTCTGCTTTCAGGGTTAAAGAAAATAAACTTGGATTTCATCGTGTAAGTGGAAGGATTTCCCAGGATAATTTCTTGCTTCATACTTCCATATTGTATTATTTATTGTGGAACCTCAGAGAAGGTATCCATGAATGATTCCCTATAAGAAGAAGCAGTATAGCAATTAAAATGTCTGAATTAAGAGTAAAAGGGGAGGGAGGGAGGAAGGAAGGAAGGAAAGAGAATGGAGGAAGGGAGTGAAGGAAGGAAGGAAGGAAGTGTCATGGGGTGCAGAGCACCCCAGAAATTCTCTGGGGCACATCAAGGAAACTTTTCCTTGAGAAACTAAACCAGAGGACAGATAACACCTAGAGAGATAAACTGAACCAAATCTGACTGAGCTAGCTTCGGATTCCTACCCTTCATTCTGGTCTCCCTTACCCTGGGGAGATAAATCTGGGTGTGGCTGCGGCCTTTGTGTCCTGAAGAGAGGTCTGTAGCCACCCCTCACCCAATTCCTTTAGTCACTACCAGTGGGGGATGGTCCTCCACTCCACACCCAATTCCCCCAGCTACCACCAGTGGGGGATGGTCCCCCCTCACTAAAGGAACTTTGCACAGTCAAATGGTGACCCCTCCCCCCATCAGTCTTCTATAAAAGTACCTGCCAGTCTCCTATTCAAGATTTGGTGCCTCTGAGCCATGTGCTTTGTGCCTATCTCCCCATGAGAAGTCCAAGGATTTCTTTCATGGTTTCCCTCCCCCCACCCTTCCCTTCCCTTGCTCCTAAATAAACTACCACCTTATTCTAACTACTTTTGTGTGCAAGAGGGTGTAATTCTTTAAAGAGGAATTCCTAAGAACCCTAACCCCTGATCCAACCCGTACCCCAATTCCCCCCATTACAGAGGGAAGGAAAGAAGGAAAGAAGGAAGGAAGGAAGGAAGGAAGGAAGGAAGGAAGGAAGGAAGGAAGGAAGGAAGGAAGGAAGGAAGGAAGGAAGGAAGGAAGGAAGGAAGGAAGGAAGGAAGGGAGGAAGGGAGGAAGGGAGGGAGGGAGGGAGGGAGGGAGGGAGGGAGGGAGGGAGGAGGGGAGGGAGGAAGGAGGGGAGGAAGGAAGGAAGGAGCCCTTTAGAGAATCACTGAATTTCAGAGCTAAAGGGGAATCTACATTTGAAATAGGAGCACCCTGGCCAACATCTCAGACAAATGGTCATCAGGCTCTTGCTTAAAGATCTTGAGAGAGAGAAACCCCACCACCTCCTGAGGCAGCCCCTGACACTCTAGGACACATTTAATTGTTAGGAAGTTTTCCATTGCATCAAGCCTGAATGTGTATCTTTGACACCTCCACCCATGATTCTTAGTTTTTTCTGCTCAGAGTCAAGCAGATGACTGATCTCTCTTCCAGGTGCGGACCTTTAAAATACTGAACAGGAAGATCACCTCCTCCTCCCTCCAGCTTCTCTTGTCTAAGCTGAACAGCTGACCTCAGAGGGCAAGAATGTGAGGCCTTGCACCATGCTGGCTGCTCTCTTCTGAATGCTCTCCAGCTTACCAATGTCTTTCTTAAACTCTAACCCCCAGAACTGAACACATACTCCACATGGGGTCTGACCAAGGCAGAGTACAGCAGCACCGTGACCTCACCACCTACTTATTTCTAGATGCTATCTTCTCTTTATGCAGACTAAGGTTGCCAGAGTTTTCCTGGCTATTACTCATAATGGACTTGGAGGCCACATAAGCCTCCAGATCTTTTTCAGACAAAGTGCTGTAGAATCAGGACTGTCTGCACTTTGCATTTATGAGGCTGATTTTTAAACCCAACTGTAAAACTTTACATTTCTTCCCTATTAGATGTCATTTTATTCAACTGTGCCTGATATTCTAGACTGTCAAGAGCTTTTTGAATTCTCACTCTCTCATCCAGACACTTAGCAATTCAAATGTTGATAAGCTTACCACCAAATCACTGATTTAAAATAATAATAAGCAACACAAGGCCAAAGAGCACTGCACTGAAGACCTGGCTTCCTAGCTGATGCTGAATCATTAAAAATACTCTCTGAGGGCAGCTAGGTGGAACAATGGATAAAGCACCAGCCCTGGATTCAGGAGGACCTGAGTTCAAATTTGACCTCCGACACTTGACACTTACTAGTTGTGTGACCCTGGGCAAGTCACTTAACCCTCATTGCCCCCCCCCCCAAAAAAATAAATACTCTTTGGGTTCAGCCATTCAAACAATTCCAAATCCAGCTTCCTGGACTACTGTATATCCCGCAGATCAACAACCTTTGCTCAAGAATAGCCTACTAGACTTTATTAAATGCTATAAACTATATATAACTATATTTGAGACATGGTCCTGACCTCGCAATCTTTCGATCCTGTCAAAAAAAGGAATCTAAGATTAGTCTGGTATGTCTTCTTCTCAATGAAGCTGCCATGCAGGCTCTCTGTGATCAGTGCTTTTTTTTTCTAGATGCTCACTAATCATATCTCTAATGGTACAGATTAGAATTTGCCCTGATCTGCACATACCCTGTGTCCAATTCCATTCAGACGACTCTACTATAAGAGATATAGAGATAACCTGGGCAAGAACAGAACAGACCCTGTGGGTTCTGCTTTCTATTTTAATCTATCCATTTGCTTTCACTTACTTTCTGGTCTTTATCTCTCTTCTCACAATTGAGACTAAGAGAATGTTCAAAGGTCACAGACAGCATCTGAAGCTCTCTGAAGAAAGAGATGCTGTATAAGATGAAACCACAAATTAAGAAAATTGAACAAAACTCCCCAAGGTACATCAAGTCGTGCTTTGTCATTTCCTGGGTGCTACTGTATGGATAAAGAAGTCATGCTTACAAGTAAACTGTGATTTGAGCATGTTTCCTTGAACTGAGGAGCATTCCCGGACATACATACAATCCTTGTCACAGATTAGAACAGGTAAAGCAACAGAATCAGAGGACCACCTTCAGGAGAACTCTGCCTTGTGGGCATGTGACAGACACAGAAGTCAGTTATTTAGTGGTGTAAAAAAAACCCCAAAAACTAACAGCTTCTTGGCAGAGATTTATAACAGGAAAGAAACCTACAGAGCACCCAACCATTAGAGCTATCCAGGTATAGAATCTCCTATTGGGGGAGGTGGGGAGGGAGGTTCATCTGATTAGGGGGAGGGGAATATGAATTCATTTAACACCTACTATATGTCATGCACTGCCCTAAGTGCTGTTTAGAAATATCTCATTTGAGACACCTAGTTCCTTGGTGTTTCCCTGTGGTCATCCCAGTATTTTAATAAAACTTGGGAAACTGGAAAAAAAAGAAATATCTCATTTGATCCTCACAACAAGGTGCTATTATTATTTCCATTTTACATTTGAGGAAACTGAGGCAAAGAAGGTTACGTAACTAGTAAGCATCTGAAATTAGATTTGAACTCAGGCATTCCTAACTCCAGGCCCACTTTATCTACTATGCCAGCAGCTGCCGCAAGCTCTTCAAGCAAAGGAAGATAATCTCTCGCTGAGGAGAGTATAGACAAGATTCTTCTTCAAGGACAGAGTGCATGTGATCTTAGTTCCCTTTCAGTTGTGAGATTTGATGATTAAAGTTACCACGTTATACAACTACCTGTTATAAGAACAAAGGAACATCTCAACAAATGAGTCCAACGTCATCAGAATTAACAATCTCTAAGGTAAAAAGACATTCATCTCCTTCAGCTGGTATTCACCTCTGTCATTAGTCATGAGCCACTAGAATGAAATTAATTTCTGAAAAGATTCGAGGAATCAACCAACAACTTTCAAGGAAGAAATTGTATCTACGTATAGATCTTTACAACGATTCTTCTTGCAAAATAAAATGACAAAGTTAATTAATGTCAATAGAACCCACCTAAAGCATTTATTCGTTCAAAAAGCATGTATTCCCACGGGGGGGTAGACCAGACGAATTGGTCCACTCTCTGGACTTATTGGTAAAAACCACTGCTTCTTCGAAGAGACTTAGGAGAGGGACAAAACATAGTGAGCACCCAGCCATCGGAGCCACCCAAATATATAATCCACTGTGGGGAAGAGAGAAGGGGTGGGAGAAAGGAAGGGGCAAAGGGGCAGGAGAAGGGAGTATGCATTTATATGGCACATCCACCATATCAGGTATTATGCTGGTGTGCAGGTATCCAATGGTCACCTGAATGCACCATGAATATCTGCAACTCCGCACCTTTGCTAATCAGTCCCCTGTATGTGAAATATCCTTCCTCACTTGTTAAGTTCAATCCATCCTTTAAAGTCTAATTTAAATACTACCTTCTACCTAGAGGAAAGTGTCCCTGATTCCCCAGGTTAATGATGATATTCTTTCTCAAAACTCCCATAATTTTGGTTCACAACTAATGTCTAATGCCCTCATCATCTAATGGTGTATGTTATTATTATTATTAGATATTAGTGTTTTATTCCTCCTCAAGCTTCATGAGGACAAGAATAGCTTATTTAAATCTGGGCAGCTAGCTAGGTACCTGGAGTCAGGAGGACTCATCTTCCTGAGTTCAAATCCAGGCTCAGACACTGGCTGTGTGATCTTGATCAAGTGACAACAATTTTTGCCTCATTTTCCTCATCAGTAAAAGTATCTTTGCCAAGAGCAGCCCAAATGGATCGCAAAGAGTAGGGCGCAACAGAAAAATGACTAGATAACAAGGTACAAGGTCCTCCAACCAAGTTTTTTGATGCTTCTTCATGCTGGGGGCAGAGTAGCCGGATTCTCAGAGGCTCCATTAGTTAAGCATGTGACTTGGAAGGCCATACCATTTACTTAACAAAAAGCATTTATTAAACACCTAGGTCATATAAGGCATCATGGTATACCAACCTGAATGGGCTTCAATAATGGACCTGGCAGGGGGCAGCTAAGTGGCACAGTGGATAAAGCATCGGCCCTGGAGTCAAGAGGACCTGAGTTCAAATCTGGTCTCAGACACTTGACACCTACTAGCTGTGTGACCCTGGGCAAGTTACTTAACCCCCATTGCCCTGAAACACAAACAAAAAAATAGAACAGTCCTGCCTCCTTCAGTGAGTACTCAGAGCAGAAAACAAGGACAGTGGCTCTATAACATCCAATGAAGGACCTTGGGGGTGGCGTTGCTGTTTAATCATTTTTAAATCATGTCCAACTCTTTGTGACCCCTTTGGAGGTTTCTTGGCAAAGATACTGGAGAAGTTTGCTATTTCCTTCTCCAGCTCATTTTACAGATGAGAAAACTGAGGCAAACATGATGAAGTGACTTGCCCAGGGTCACACAGCTACTGAATGTCTGAAACCAGATTTGAACTCAAGGAAACAAGTCTTCCTGACACCGGGCCCCAAAAAGAGAAGATCCAGATAGTAAGTGATAGGAGAATACCGCCCCCCCCCAACAAAAAGCCAGAGGACACATTATAGGATTCAAAAACCAAAAAGAAGCATGGGTAGTAAAACCTAGAAGAAAATACAAAACTTTCTTAACTTGTATTTCAAGACAAGGAAATGTAAACTAATATTATCTGATATCTGAAATATAGACTGCTGTGAACTCCCAAGAGAGCAGAGAACAACCAGGAGAAATTCCACAATGATTCAAAAGACAAAAATGATGGAGACAGAACTAGGCCTTGAAGGTAAGATAAAGGCTCTGAAAGATGAAGATGTAGGGATGGAGAATGGTCTATTATGTATGTACTGAAGAGGCAGCTACCAGGAGATCAGGGAAGAGGGAATAGTAGAGTTTGGCAGCCATAGGCAATGAGTCTGAAGGGAAGCCAGATGAAAGAGGCTGGAAAGGCAAGTGAGAGAGCCTCATAGCTGAAGTCTAAGGAGTTTGTTTCTTATACAAGCAATAGGGAAGCACCGATAGATTCTGCATAGCACAGGGTTGTGATGAGAACTAGACATTAGGAAGATCAAGTTGGCAGGAAGATGGATAGCAGAAACATGGATAGATGAATGGATGGACAAATGGATGGACGGATGGACGGATGGACACTCAGATGGATAGATAGAGAAAAAAGATTATGGGAAGGGAGAAAAATTAAAGGGTTATTATAATAGAAAGGGTAGGAAGTAAGTATGAGTGACAAATAAATTTCATTCATTCTCTCTGATACTCAAGTGGCTGAGACAATTTTCAGACTTCTTTCAGACACTTGAGAATTTTGCTTGATGCCTGCTGCTGTCAATGGTAGAGGCAGATAACAAAGCATAACAGCAATAATGAGGTTCAGCTAAATGTTATTGCTACTATATCCATATATACATACGCTCAAAAGGCTCTGTGGGATTATTACATTGAAAACATTCTTCATGTCCAAATCACAATGGTAGCAAAGAGATTAGTTAGTTATGTTGCTGCTATGTATTTACTTAGACCCAAAACATTGTTTTTCCCCATATCACACCTAGAGGAAGGAGCAACTAAGTGTATTGTCTCTTCATTGTAAACTTTTCACGTTTCACAGAGCTCCTTGAGGCAAAGAGAGAAGAAGAAGGTACCCAAGGGCACAATGCATCATCACATTCTCCAAAAGCCCACTCGCTGTTGTTCAGTCCTTGTTTTCCAAGAGGACAAATGATGTCTTGATTTGTGAGTGAATTCGATTCAAGTGAAGTGGAGTTGGGCAAACCTTCAGCCTCATTCTCTCTTCCAGTGGCAGGACAAAAAACAGCATAACTGGCAACCCCCCAAAATGCAGTGAATGACCTTGTCATTTTCAATGTCTTACCAAGCTCTAAGCGCCCCACTGAGCCTAGTTTAGCTGCCTTCATGGTCACTGAAACAAACTGTTCTCTTCTACCCATTTTGTTGGGGAACATGCTTGGGGGTAGGCATCCCCCTAACTCACCAACAGGTTTGAAACCTGTCGACTCCCCTCAATTTGGTTTAGCACACCCGCTGAGATGATCTACTAGGGTATGGCTGCCGAGCAAGCTACAGCTTCTTGGAGCCACAGGTGAGAGTTGGGTGACAGGTGGATACCAAAGGTGAACAAACCAACAGCCCTTATGAAGTTAAGGAGGGCACACTGTTCATTAGCGACTTTTGGCCACTGCAGTATCGTACCGAAAGGTATTCTGACTGACCTGGAAGGAGTATTACAACTCCAGAAGTATATAATTTACACTAAGACAATGTAATCATCCATCTGATTTTGTAGCCACCAAAAAGCAGGCCAAAAAAGGCTGCACTGTAATTTTTCATTTGTGTTTAAAAAGAACTCACTGCAAATGTCAGATATAATTGCAATCTTCAAGATGTTTAATCTATTATAAGAGAAATTCGGTTAAAAGTATGAATTTTAATGCGATCGTGAGATTTGACCTCTCAACCACTTTCTATAAATCTGAAGCAAATTTTCAGCATAATAACCCAGAAAAAAGTAGTAAATATTCAAAATCAAATGTGAAATTGTTTCAGTCTAGTCTTCACTGTATAGTCAAGTAATATTCAATGGAATCCTTGTCTCTGAAAATTAATAGTCAAGCTCTGCCCCCTGGGGACAACTCCACCCCGAAGCAGTCTCAATAACGGAAGAGTCCCTGCCTAGAACTGCTACATCCTAAGAAGGCCCAGTCACAGCTGTCTACTCCTGCTTCCAGCTTCACCTCTTCACCAGCTGCCTGGCTCCCCTGAAGTGATTCTGCTCCACCCCCCACTTCCAACTCCCCTTTATGCTTTGTCTTCCCCTGGTAGAATGTATGCTTCTGGAGAACAGAGTCCACCTTGTTTTCTCACTTTTGAATCTACAGAGCATTACACTGCCCAGCATAGAATAACAGGTGCTTTAATCTGTCTTATTAAGATATTATAGAGCACCGGCCCTGGAGTCAGGAATACCTGAGTTCAAATCCGGCCTCAGACACTTAACACTTAGTAGCTGTGTGACTCTGGGCAAGTCACTTAACCCCAATTGCCTCACTAAAAAAAAAAAAAAAGATATTATGGGGGCGGCTAGGTGGCTCAGTGGATAAAGCACTGGCCCTGGATTCAGGAGTACCTGAGTTCAAATCCAGCCTCAGACACTTGACACTTACTAGCTGTGTGACCCTGGGCAAGTCACTTAACCCCAATTGCCTCACAAAAAAAAAGATATTATGAGAAGTATCTGGATTACATGATAATATCTATC
Organism: Dromiciops gliroides; assembly: GCF_019393635.1. NCBI lineage: Eukaryota > Metazoa > Chordata > Mammalia > Microbiotheria > Microbiotheriidae > Dromiciops > Dromiciops gliroides. The sequence continues at coordinate 38,067,125 of NC_057861.1, read as the reverse complement.
CTGCACAATTATATAAATCAGTTCTGAAAGGGAAGCCCGAAAAGGAATCCTACAATTCAACAAATTTATAACATTAAATCATAGTCTGAAAGAAACTTCAGACTTGTCTAATGTCTCCTTGACCTAGAAACCCTTCTACAGCATCTCCAACAAATAGCCGTCCAGTCTTTATCTGAAGACCTCCCTCCTCCAGGGAATTTCTGGAGACATCCAACCTACTTTTGGAGACCTCTCATTATGGGAGGGCTTCTCCTTCCTTTATATCTGATACTACCCTTCCATAAAGCAGAACGGCTCCTAGCTCTTCCTTCTGAGCCCAAGCAAAACAGCTTTCATCATTCTCCTACTTAACAACCTTACAAACAACTGAAGAATGCCATGGCAACAAGTAGCAACACCAATAATACTGAAGTCCGTGTTTATACGGCACCTTAAAAGTTTGCAAAGCATTTCACAGACACTGTCGCATTTGATTCTCACAACCCCACAAGATTAGTTCTAGAGACATCATTATTCCCATCTTATAGATGAGGAAACAGAAGTTCACTGAGTGAAGTGCCTTGCCTAGGACCACACACCTCATAATTGGCCAAGTCTTCCTAATTCGAAATCTATCATTCTATCTGCTACATCACAATGTGGGGGTCCCAAACTATGTAGTGTATTTGCTATAGTTCAATTTTCATCTATACTCAAAATACAGGCTGGTCTTCCTATTAGAAGAGAAGGGGTTTGAAAAATGCCCCTCTAATTTCCTTGTTATTAGAGAAAACTAATTCCTTAATATGTGTATGCATACACACACACACACACACACACACACACACACACATACACAAATGGCTTCAGCATGTAAAAAACAGAAGAAAAAGGATTGAAGAAAGGGAAGAAAAGTTTGACCTATGTCAAAGGATGATAGATTTAGAGTTGGAAGGGCCCTTCTTGGTCATCATATCTAACCACCACTACCCCCATTTTATAGATGAGGAAACTGGGGCTCAGAAAAGTGGGGTGATTTGCCCAAGTACACAGGTAGTAAAGGATAGAGCACGGATTTAAACGTAGGCTCACTGATTCCAAATTCAGTTCCTCTTTCCACTGCTAGGTGGCTATGTTATGTAGAAGAAAAAAGAAAGAAAGAAAAAAGAAAGATGAACCACCAGATTTGGGATTAAATACTAGACAAAGCACTTTCTAAACTGTAGAAAACTGAAACCTTCAAAGAGGAAGAAGCCACTTGTTCTTCAAGGAATAATGATACGAATCTTCAGCTGCTGACAAGTGTTAAGCCACCCATGAGGGTCCCCAGAAGAAGAGGTAAAAGGCAGTGTTTAGGACTTCCTGTTGAAGGGATACTGAGGCAGTTAATCTGTCTACTTGTGAATAGCAGAAAGTGCCACAGTCTTCCTAGGGCATTTATCCAAAGCATGACAGAGAGCTTACCAAGACCTATGAAATTAGATAAGTAGGTGCAGCTAGGTGGCACAGTGGATAAAGCACCGGCCCTGGATTCAGAAGGATCTGAGTTCAGATCCAGCCTCAGACACTTGACACTTACTAGCTGTGTGACCCTGGGCAAGTCATTTAACTTTAATTCCCGCCCCCCCCCCCCCAAAAAAAAAAACAACCAAAAAACTGATGGAATCTGAATGCAGATAAAAGCATGCTGGGGTTGTTTTTTAAAACTTTTTGGGGGGGGGGGAATTGCTTGTTTTCTTTCATGCCATAACTAATATGGAAATATGGGGTTTTTGCAATTATGTAAAAAATTACCATAATAGTCATTTTACACAAGAAAATGAATAAAATTTTAAAACTGAAAGAAAGTGAAAATAGCATGCTTCAGTCTGTGTTCAATCAATATCAGTCCTTTCTTTGGAGATGGATAGTATATTTCATCATTAGTCCTTTGGGATTATCTTGGATCACTGTATCGTTGAGAATAATTGTCATTCACAGTTCTGCATCAAACAATATTGCTGTCTCTGTGCACAGTGTTGTCTGAGTTCTGCTTACTTTACTATACATCAGTTTATACAAGTCTTTCCAGGCCTTTCTGAAACCATCCTGCTTTTCATTTCTTATAGCACAAAAATACTCCATCACCATCATATACCACAGCTTGATTAGCTATTCCCCAATTAATGGGCATTCCTTTGATTTCCAATTCTTAGCCAACACAGAAAGAGCTGCTATAAATATTGGAAATATATTTTTCCTGACTACACATACATAAAATTTATCAAATTGCTTGCCTTTTCAATGGTGGAAGAGGAGAAGGAAGGAGAGAATTTGGAACTCAAAATTATAAAAAACAAAGGTTTTTAATTGTTTTATATGTAATTGGAAACATAAAATATTAAAATTCAAAATAACAGGATATGCAAACAGGAGGCAAAGTAGCATAACATTTTTTTTTGGTGAGGCAATTGGGGTTAAGTGACCTGCCCAGGGTCACACAGCTAAGTAGCATAACATATTAAGAATTAAGGTGAACAACATTTATAAAGTGTTAAATTTTCACAGTTCTCCAACCACCTAGCAGTGTGAATTCTGATTAGGAGTCAGTGAGTCTGGGTTCGAATCTGGACTCTGCTCCTTACTACCTATGTCCTTGGCCAAACCACTCCACTTTTCTTGGATCCCATTTCCTCATTTGTAAAATGGAGGGATAAAGGGGTCAGACCACTAAGGGTCCTTCCAGTTCTGAATCTATGATTCTTTTACATAAGTCAAACTTTCCCTCTCTTTCTTCAAATCCATGCACTGAAGTCGTGTGTGTGTGTGTGTGTGTGTGTGTGTGTGTGTGTTTTAAGGAATTCATTTTCCCTAATAACAAGGAAAGTGGAGAGGCATTCTTCAAACTCCTTTTATCTTCTCTTCTATTAGGAAGTCAAGCCTACATTTTGAGTAAAGATGACAGTTACCCGAACGTAGCAGAGATACAAATGCTCTGCAAGTGACTGCAGAATTATCCCTGCTCTCCATATTTGCCAAAAGTGAAATCCTTAGTCTTAGGTCATTCTTATGAGAAGGTCCCTGGGAGATGGCTATAGCATGCATGCTGCTTTCACAAGTTTTCAAAGCTGTCAAGTCAGCCAACTAGCACTGATAGCACCTACCATGTGTCAAACATTGTGCTAAGAGATGGGAGGGACAAAGGCAAAAGATGGTGCCTGCTCTCAGGGAGCTCACCATCTAATGGGGGAAATAACATGCAGACAGCTATGGACAGATAAGATATAGTATCTAGGATAAATTGGAGAAAACCATCAAAGGCACTAACATTTTGGAAGACTGGAAAAGGTTTTTTACAGAAGGTAGGACGTTAGTTGAGAAATGAAGGAAACCAGGGAAGTGAGGAGACAGAAATGAGGAGGGAGAATATTCTAAGCATAGAGAATGGCCAGTGAACATGCCCAAAGAAGCGAGATGGAGTGTTTTGTTCAAGGAACATCAAGGAAGCCAGTGTCACTGGATCCTAGAGTATGTGGAAGGAGTAAGATGTAAGAAGACTGTAAAGGTAGGTTAAAGGTCAAATTATGAAGGGCATTAAAAGTCAGAAAGAAGTCATTCCAGTTGATTCAACAGTGGGATATCAATTCCATCTCACCTCAACAGGTACTCCTAATTTCCCTTTTTTTCTCTTAGTAACTTCTTATGTTTGTCTTGCCAGCTTGTCTTTCTTATCTTACCAACTATCTTCTCCTCAAGTCTTTTTCCTCCTCATCCTCCCCGAGCTCTTCTCTTCCTTCTGCTCCTCTCTTCCATCTCCTCATAGTATTCACCTTCCCCTTTGCTCCAACCCTTCTCTTCTCTTTCAATCAGTTCTCAAGTCCTCTCAAATTCCCTTTTCCCAAATTTAATCTCTGGCTTTCTCCACAATTTTGAATCCTTACAAATCTCCATAACTCCATCTTCTCCTTCAGGTCAAATACTTCTTCTATATAATTTTCTCCCAGAGAATAACACTGGTTAATAAATCATTTGAAGGGGCAGCTAGGTGGCACAGTGGATAGAGCACTGGCCCTGGAGTCAGGAGTACCTGAGTTCAAATCCAGCCTCAGACACTTAACACTTACTAGCTGTGTGACCCTGGGCAAGTCACTTAACCCCAATTGCCTCACTAAAAAAAAATAATAATAATAAATAAATAAATAAATAATTTGAAATTACAAATCTACTATTGGTGGGCTTCAACTATAATTCAAATTAACTCTGTCCTTAGTATGTATAGAATCTTCCACTAAAGTGCTACTTCCATGCCTGGTCACAGCATAGGAGAGGCATCAAGTTTTGGCAGGCTCCACCAAGGTGAAAAGGCTTCCTGTACAAGCCCTGGGACAGATTATATGTCATCTAAGGACTAGTCTTGCTAAGTTCAAAAAGTCTCATAATCAGGTTGGCCTCAAGTGATTTTTTTTTTGTTGGCGCAATGGAGGTTAAGTGACTTGCCCAGGGTCACACAGCTAGTAAGTGTCAAATGTCTGAGGCCAGATTTGAACTCAGGTACTCCTGAATCCAGGGCTGGTGCTTTATCTACTTTGCCACCTAGCTGCCCCCTGATTTTTTTTTTTAAACAAAGAGACTTTCAAGGACATTTTCCCCAACTGAAAAGGAGTCATTGCCTATGTGAGTGCAGGGCATTTGTACCTCAATGACATCCCAGGTATATAATGTACAGTGCCAAGTATTGAGATAATTATCTCGACAGTTTGCTGCCTTAGTAGCTCCATAATTCCACTGTTTCCAGTGAAACAGACTGATACCCATAGGTGCCATCTCATCCCCTGCCCCTTCTGTCCATTAATTAGCATTAATCCTTGATGGAAGTCTATCCAGTGCACTAAGTCTCCCTCTGGACCTTCAGATCTTTGCATGGATAACAATGGTGCTCACCACCTGACCTCGAGGGATTTGCCCACTCTTGCTGCATAACCATCCCCCTGCCTCATCCAGGCCTACATGTCTCTAATATACTTAACTCCCTTGCTCTGGTGTAACCCTTCCTTAAGCTAACGCATCGCTCCCAGATTCTAGGGTATAATGGGTTAAATGCTGTCAGAGAGACAAAGATTAAATAAGACGACAGTTCATAACTGATTGAGCATGTACAAATATCTGTAATATAAAATCTACCATGTTAAATACATAAGCAAAAAACAAAAATGCTATGTGAATGATGCAAAATGCTGCCTCATTTGAGATGAAGGAACTGAATCATTTCTGACTGAGGGAATCAGGGATGGCTTCATGGAAGAAGTATTTAAGTTGGACCTGGAAGGATCACAACAGTCAGAAATGGGGGAGGGACCTACAGGCCTAAGGAATAGTGTGGACAGAGGCGCAATGGTAGGGAAACCAGTCAATTAAAAGCATTAAGCATCTACTATGCGCCAGGTGTCATGCTAAGCACTGGATATGTATAAGGGATATGCTCTGGTTTGCCTAATGTGTAAAAGATATGGAGAGAATAGTAGCATTGGGTAAGAATGTAAAGGTAGATGGCTCTGGAGTGCGAAGGACAATATAGGAGTCAACAACTCTATTCATTCTGGTGAGAGGGTGGACCACCAGGCCTTACCATACAGTGGCCTCTCTACCATAAAAAGGCATAGGGGGCTCAATGGATAGAATGCCAGCCCTGGAGTCAGGAGGATCTGAGTTCAAAAATGGCCTCAGAAACTATCTGTATGACCCTGCGCAAGTCACTTCACCGTCTTTGCCTCAGTTCCATCTATCAAATAAGCTGGAGAAGGACATGGCAAACCACTCCACTATCCCTGCCAAGAAAACCACAAATGGGATCGTGAAGAATTGAACACAATTGAAAAACATCTGAATAAAAACAAGCCCTAAAGATCCCTGGGACTGTCATCTGACCTATGGGTGTAACCTAATGACATTTGGGCATCAGCATCTTACCCTGTAACTGAACTTTATTTTATGCTGTATCTCCCAATAAGAAGAGGGGACAGGGATTTTCTCATCTTTTAAAATTTGCATCCTCAGTGCTTAGCTCATTGCTTGGCACATAGTAGGTACTTATTAAATACTTTTTCATTCATCCATCATTCATTCATTCAAATAAGATGGCTTATAAAATACAAACATATCAACTTACTTCAGGTCCCACAATAACCATGTAAACATTGGGTTCTTCTTGGTGCCATTCTTTAAAGAAAAAGAAAAGAAACTTTTAAAAAATGCTCCTCAGTTCATATCTAATTGTACATATATTAACATAATTTAGTTTGAAGGTAAAAGGATCATAGTTTTATGCATAATGTTCTCTCTTTATTGACATCATTATTCAGTTAAAATTCCAGATGTGAACAATTGTTACATATCTGCATTTTTGCATCTCCTATGAGAAGAGGAGGTATTATTTCTAATGATTCTTTTAGTAGAAGTCCTTAATGCTTTAAATGAAATAATTTGCAATCACTTATGATTTCTATAATTATTAAAGCTGCAGATTAATAAGGAAGCTAAACATAATGCTGTATGTTAGCAGCTCAATTTAGATCTCCAGAGATAATTAATTAGTTTTGTCTCAAGGAATCTGTGATGTGTTGTTTTTTTTTTTTTCTCTTGCATCTGTTTTGTCAGTAACCCTTCAAATGAAAGAACTGCTACCCTTCATAAGAGAGCAAGCACTACAGAGTCTTAAATTTACGCAATTAAATAATGTGGCAAATTGTTTTCAGAACTGAAAACTATAAATTTAAGTGATTTTTCAGGTAATGATCTGTCATGTATTCAATGAGAGAATGTTAGCTTGCTGCTAATTCTACAAGGGTCTGTCAATATTCAGACAAAAGAACATGGTGAGCTCATTTCTGGAAGATAACAAAAATCTCCTCCCTGGAGGATTCTTGAGGTCTAGAGAAGGACTATTAGGTAGACCCAAAATAGGTCACAGTGAGGAAAGTGACCTGAGGCAGTCCTACCATACAGAACACCAATAGTTCTAGAAAATACTTAATAATCTTAAAGACTGATTGCCTTCTTCACTTTTTCTTCTACCTTCTAGACCCTTCTATGGCCCATTTTATGATGTGGAGACCTAGTTCCAATTTTATATTCAATCAATGGGGAAATGAGCATCATGATTACACTTTTCCCCCTGTTTATACGTACCTAAACATACTGGTTCTGTAAAGTGAAAGATGCCTGATTCCCTCACATGACAGCCCTGACCTCTTCAAACATTTAATACCCAGTAGATGACTCAACGAGTATAGCTGTCCAGTCCGGAAGGTCAGTCTTTATCTCACTCTTCTTTTTCGAGAACCCAAATTACACTCATTCCCTCAGGCCACTCACCAGGACAGTAGGGTCTAATTAATGAGGGCATGTTGCAATTTACCTACTACCACATTTACCTTCTAGTCCTCCTGCCATACCATTTCCCCTCAAGATAAATTATTTCTCTATTGTATTTAATAACTGATTCTTGAATTAGGATCAAGGTTTTTCCCCTTTTCTACTTCCTCATCCAGAAATCAACCAGTGTGGGAAATCTTGCTCAAAGACTTACTCAGTGAGCCATTCCCCAACTGATAAATGATTAAAAGATATGCACAGTTTTTAGATGAAATAATCAAAACTATCTATAGCCATATATTTTTTAAAATGATCTAATTCACTATTGATTAGAAAGATGCAAGTCAAAACAATTCTGAGGTTCTACCTCATACCTATGGGATTAGATAATAGGACAGCAGAGAAAAATGACAAATGTAGGGGAAATGGGGGAAAATGAGACATTAATGCACTGTTGGTGGAGTTGTAAACTGATTCAAGTATCCTGTAAAGCAATTTGGAATTATGGTCAAAGGGCTATAAAACCCTGCATACTCTTTAACCTAGCAATACCACTACTAGTTCAGTATCCAAAAAGAGATAAAAAAACAAAAAGTTAAAGAACCTGTATGTACAAAAATATTTGTGGCAGCCCTTTTCTGGTGGCAAAGAATTTGAAATTGTGGGGATGCCCATCAATTGGGGAATGGCTGAATAAATTGTGTGTGTGATTATGATGGAACACTATTGTGCTATAAGAAATGATGCACAGGATGCTCTCAGAAAAACCAGAGGGGGCAGCTAGATGGCGCAGTGGATAGAGCACGGACCAGGAGTCAGGAGTACCTGAGTTCAAATCCAGCTTCAGACACTTAACACTTACTAGCTGTGTGACCCTGGGCAAGTCACTTAACCCCAACTGCCTCACTAAAAAAAAAAAAAAGAAAAGAAAAACCTGAGAAGACTTACATGAGCTGATGCAAAGTGAACTGTACTATGTTAAAAATAACAGCAATATTATAAGATGACCAGCTGTGAATGATTTTGCTATTCTCAGCAATACACTGATCCAAGATAGCTCTTAAGGACTTATGATGAAAAATGCTACCCATCTCCAGAGAAACAACTGATGGTTGAAACAATTTTTTTTTTTAAACTATTTTTCTTGACTTTTTTTTTTGGGGGGGGGGGTGTTTTCTTTCACAACCTAATATGGAAATGCTTTGCATGACTAGATATGTTAAGACTTATATTGAATTGCTTGCCTTCTTAAAAGGGATAGGGTGGGGAGGAAGGAAGAAAGAGAATTTAGAACACAAAGTTTTAAAAATGGATGTTAAAAATTGTTTTTACATGTAATTGGAGAAAATAAAATTCTAAATAATAATAATAAAAAAAACCTTACCCAGCCAGAAAAGCTTAGTTCTAATAAAAGACAGTAAAGAAATTCTAAGTTTAAGGGAATGGGTGAATTCCTGCTTGTTGTGTTTACTCAGACACGTCTGGGAAGATGTATATTCTCTCTTTTGTCAGACAGGTGACATGGAAATTAATAAGTCTCTTTGACTAAGTTTTGGGTGTTCCGTCTCCCCTGCCTCAAGACCCTCATTGGAATACCACCCAGCCCCTCATTGTAATAATTCATTCTCTTTCCTTACATGTTAACCAATCAGAGTAGATTACCACCTTCTGGTACACCCACTCTTCCAAGGGCATATGAGCTGTGAGCCCGCCCACATGAATATCTTTGGCATTCAAGAGTGCCACTGACCTCTTTTATTAATAACATGCTAGCATTATTAATAAAAATTATTAATTATCCAGAAACAACATCTCTCAAACTTTTTAAATTTCACATTCTTGTTCTGGAAATAAGCACTATCACAACTGCTACTAGAAAAGGGAAAACTACCTATGGTTCTATTTATAATCTTTGTGATTGACTAAAGCAAAGCTCTTTTCCTTCCCTGGTGACCACCTGCTGTTGGGATGTACCCACCTAGTAGAACGTCAGTTTCTTGAAGGCAGGGACTCATTTTATTTGTTTTTTATCTTTTTGTTTGTTTGTTTGTTTGTTTTTGTTTTTGTGTGGGGCAATGGGGGTTAAGTGACTTGCCCAAGGTCACACAGCTAGTAAGTGTCAAGTGTCTGAGGCTGTATTTGAACTCAGGTATTCCTGAATCCAGGGCCGGTGCTTTATCCACTGCACCACCTAGCTGCCCCCAGGGACTCATTTTAAAAGTTGTATCCCTCATACTCAGCACAGTGCTTGGCAACAGCAGGCACTTAATAGGTACTTGGTGAATGATGGCTTGGTTGCTTGATTGTAACTTGGGATATTGACTGTGGACCTTGACAAGGATTTAACTCAACCTTCAGCTCTCTTGCTCAGTGGTTGTTCCTACTGCCTAAAGATAACTCAAGGAACAAACCCAAGGCACATTTTCTGGTTAAATGATTATCAGTATCAAAGACAAATTAGGAATTCAGGCAATTTATCTGACATAATTATAAGAACCAAAAGAGCTCAAAAATAGAGAGCTGAAGAGAAAGTGGACGCTGTGAAAAGTATTAAACCCACTGTAAGCACTGGGTCAGAACCAAATATCTGAGGATTTGTCTGACCCCAAAGAATCTCTAGAACTTAATTACCACTCCCATCCAAAATGAATGGCGAGACTGTCTTATACTTTTAAACACTTTATAAATCTTTATACACCTTTTGCAATATACATGTAACCCCAAAATTTGACTGCAAAAATATTCTAATTATTCATTTAAAACATACTAACTAGAAAATTTATTTGAGAGATAATTATTGGTATTCTTGTCATTCAATAATTAATGTTTCAAGATTGTTAAACTACATAGTCCATGGAAGATTGTTGTCAATATCAAATATTTGTAAGTCAAGGTATTTTTGGTCATAAGTAAAAATAACTTTATTGTTTGTTGATTTTACTCTTTTCTTCCTATCTGAAATTCACAGTAATCAGATCTGTAATGTTCCAATGAGTTGCCCCAGTCATAAACATTCCTTCCTCACTTTGAAATATTAGTCATCATTATTTCAGGGAAAACTCTGTCCCTGCACATGCAGTGAGACCCACCTCCGCCCACCTCTGGCTGGTTTACACCTTGTTGAATGCTGGGCTTGTGCCAAGGTCACTTCTGAAGAAACATTGCTCAATTCTGAAGGACTTGGTACTTAGGTCAAAGTTACATAAGAGAGGCCTGACCACTGAACTAATCAGCAGGGAAAGTGTCATCCCAAAGTCAAGTCCTCTAGAGCATACTGTTTCTCCAGAAGTCAGGGCACTCAGCTATCCATGGGGTATGTATGCTTTATGGACCTGGGGGCCCTGCTGCTTACCCCCTTTACAGACAGAAGGTAGAGTGCATTCCCCAGAGTATAAGAAGCGGGTAGTATACTGGAAACACCAAGAGATTTATCCAGCTAGTCATCTAGAAACAAAAGAACAGAAGGAATGTACCTGTAAGAAACCTACCTGAAAAGGCATCCACCAAATAAAGAGGATCTTTGACTCGCCTAAGTCCACATATCAAAATAAATATGTGCAAATTATCAGCACTTTGGTTGATCTCTGCAACAGAATATTTGGAACATTTTTGTCACTGTGAAAAGAGAGCAACTTTTCTTCCCCCTGTAAAAGAGCTTGAAAATTAAGGAAGATATGCAAAAAGTTATTTTAAGAGGCAAGTGGCTCGGTAGTTTTTAATCTTTCACTTCTAGGTTGTATTTTCCTGGGCCCTGTCTCTTCTCTAGATTATAATACTGGTCTGTCTGGTGTGCAGGTTGGCTCATTCTTTGCTAGAGAAGATGGAGTTCATGGGCAGGAGGAAGAGGAAGGGGAGGAAAATTGACCTTAGTTATTTCTTTTTAAAAAATTTTAGGGGCAGCTAGGTGGCACAGTGGATAAAGCACTGGCCCTGGATTCAGGAGGACCTGAGTTCAAATCCGGCCAGACACTTGACACTTACTAGCTGTGTGACCCTGGGCAAGTCACTTAACCCTCACTGCCCCCAAAAAACAAAAACAAATATACATTTTAATTTATATATTTTATTTTATTTTATTTATATATATTTTATTTTATTTATTTTATTTATTATATATTTTATTTTATTTATTTATATATTTTATTTTTGCATCACCTACATTTCCCCATATCCTGCTTCTTTCACCCCTCCAAGAGTCCTATTCTTTCTTAAAGAAGACATTTTGAACATTAATTTGGCCTGCTTAGATAGGTTTCATTTCTAAAAAAAAAAATTCAGGAAAACAGCAGATTTTCATATCCAACTCTGAATTCTCACGCAGAAGGGCAGCCTCCAGTTTTTGAACAAGGCATAAAGGATGTGCATTGAATTCACTGATAAGTCAATTATTTGGAACCCTAAATGCATTGTTTTCTCATAGGACTAGGGACTAGACCTTTTTATTTCATGGATGGAGGGAATTCCCAAGTGAGTAAACTCCCTCCAGCAATTCAGATCTGTACCATCTCCCCTTAGAGAATTGGCCCAGTAGACCAAAAGGTTAAGTGACTTACCCAGGATCATAGAGCTAGTATGTAGAAGAGGTTTCCCTGGCTTCAATATCATACCATGCTTTCTCTTTCTCCTAAAGCCATGCTAAAAATAATGATCAGAATTCCAAGCAGGCCCTCAGGAACCTCCACAACCCATAAAGCACCTAGCTAACCAAAGGAAATTTCTTTTTTTTTTCTCTCTCTCTCTCTTTTTTTTTTTTTTTTGGTGAGGCAATGGGGGTTAAGTGACTTGCCCAGGGTCACACAGCTAGTAAGTGTTAAGTGTCTGAGGCCAGATTTGAACTCAGGTACTCTTGAATGCAGGGCCAGTGCTCTATCCACTACGCCATCCAGCTGCCCCAGGAAATTTCTATAAGGAAATGTATTACAACTTAAGATGCTAGGATGCTATGTCTGCATGTTATGGGTACAGGAACAACTCTATCTTAGCTATACCCTATTCCACTTAAGGCACCAGAAAGTTACTCCCCTACTGCATTCTGGAAAGCTTGGGGTACAGAAGTTTGAAAGCTGAGATGGGAGCTCCAGGGACAGAAGCAGGGTGGGAACTATGATGAGTAAAGATTTAACCCAGGGAGAACAGAAGGGGCTAAAATGGGCTGGAATCTGAGGGTTCTGCCTCACTCCCTTGAGCATTTTCTACCCATCCTTCAAGGGGTCAAGGAAGTTAGTCAACTGCATTACTCAAGACAATCCAAACCCCTCCCCTTCTCACCAGGTTTCTACACCTATCAAAGGAACCAGAAGGCATTTCAACATACCTTGCTTTCTCTTTTTCCCTCTCATTATTTACCCAAGGCAGACTCTTTCCAGACTCTTCCCACACACAGACAACCCTCTAGCACTAGACCATTAACAAGCCCAAAACTAAGAGAAATAGAGAGGAGTGAAATAGAGGAAATGGGTGAGAACCAAGAAAGCAGGAATGGGATCTAGTTTTGAGAAGAAGGGGAAATAAAAGGAAAAGGGAAGTAAATAAAGTCAACCTCTCCTTCTAGTCAAGTCATTTATTTACCTGTGTGACCTCAGTCACTCAGCCTCTCTGGCCCCAGCTTCCTCACTTCTTTTTTTTTTTTTTTTTTTTTTTACGGGGCAATGGGGTTAAGTGACTTGCCCAGGGTCACACAGCTAGTAAGTGTCAAGTGTCTGAGGCCGGATTTGAACTCAGGAACTCCTGAATCCAGGGCCGGTGCTTTATCCACTGCGCCACCTAGCCGCCCCAGCTTCCTCACTTCTAAAAGGAGAACCCAGGCTAGATGACCTCTGAGGTCCTTTTCCGATCTAAATATACGATTCTATGATTCTGTAATTCTGGTATCAAAAAAGTACTATCTATCTCCCCAAATGAGTACACAAACATATAGTCATACACAATCACACACAAAAAAGATCAAGATGTACCAAATGCTTGGATGAAAGATTCCATTTCAGGCTGACATTATTGACATTTTAAATATAAACTAAATTAAAACTTCAGATTTTTTTGTTGGGATGCCACAATTGGCCTCTAAAATACCTAAGAAAAAAAGATAATTATGATGACCATTTTGGGGGGCCCTGAAACCAGGACAATTTCCTATCATTTCTCTCTCTGCAAAACTTAATTTTCCCTGTGCTCATGATCCACAAAATAAATGTTCTCTTTGCTTTTCAAAGTCTTCAGGGTGAATACATCTGCTTTGGAATTTAATGAAGGCTATTGAAACGACTCTGACACAAGCACAAAAGCTAAAAAAAAATTAATTCATAACCAGCTTTGCTGATATTTTTTATTCAAATGTGAGGCTGAGATGTATTTCTTACAAAAGTCACCTTTTGGGGAAAAAAAGGTCTCAACTGTTCTCACAGTACACAGTTGCTCTATTAAGCACTGATGTTTCATTTGAGACCCAGAATTCTGTCTCTCTACAGAAAGGAATGCACCATAGAAATTTCCCCCCTACTCTGACTTCATTGGACATTGCCATAAAAATGGAGCTTTGATGCTAATTTTTAATCAGTTTAACAAAGCTAATCATGTATTATTTGGATTTGAGTACATGAAAAAAACAACTCAACTCTCTTTCATAGGTAGTAAGGGCAGAAGAAAATCTCCAAGGACACAAAAAGCAAGGGAGTCTAAGTGCTTGTAAGTCAATTTGGGGCAATGCAGAACCATCAGTGTTTATATATGGAAAATTTTCAAGAAACAGTGGAGGCAGAATGAATAACCATTTCACATTATATGTTATGTATTAATATATCAAAATTAATATATTTGGCTATGTTACTAAGCAGGAAAAACCCCTAATATTTCTCCTTTCTCAGCCTACCCTCCCACATCTCCATGAAGAAAATGAGGTACACGTAAGTCAATGTCCAAAGAAATAACTTGTCCCTAATAAAGGAAAGATGAGAAGGTTCTGCAGCATGAGGAAAGGAGAGAGAAATCTCCTCCTTGATGGCAAGGAAGGTTTAGTTGCTTGGCCCAATTAGGTCCAAAAACCCAAGACTTAACCCTTGGTCACATCCTGCAGGTTGAGTGAGTTCCGGATGTATCCTGGTAGTCCTGAATGCCCTCAAACCAAATGCAGAACTTCTTGGACTACTTCTCTCCCCTGAGGGATTAGATGATAATTATAATATGGGCCACAGCTTACTTCACACTCCATAGGTCTCCTTATCCAGGCAGTGAGTCATTTGCTGTGTTCTTTATTGGAAGAGAGAATTGAAAGGATAAAAAAAACTGGACATCTGAATAGGAACCAAAATTAGAACAAAGGCTACAAGCTATCTTTTTTTTTACTTAAGAGAATGGAAATACAAATTGTAATGGTGTTGCTTTTTTAAATTAAACTTAATAAATGCAGAGACATTATTTTTGATTGAAGTTGGGGAGTCTCATGATACATAAGCAGCATTTTCAAGAAAATCAAGATAGTGGTTGGAAAATCCTCATTGAGCCTCCAAAGCATTTAAGCTTCCCTGACTTGGCATCAATCCTTACTTGGTTTGCAATTATAGCCCAGAGTCCCTAAGATCCAATACAGCTCTAAGAAAACTCATTCGTGTCATTTCTTTTTATTTAGAAAGTAACTAAAACAGCCTGTTACTAAGGGGCCGATCCTCTTTCTTCAATTCATTTCGGACTATAATAAGATGTATTTTTTTCTTGAATGTATTTTTTCCATGTCTCAGAGTTCCAATTCATCACTTACACACCTATAAGTTTCTTTCACAGATTGCCATTTGCTGGAGAATGGTATTTTTCTCTTCAAGGGAGTCTGTTGATCCTAGAAGGGTTTTTAATCAGCCCCCAAGGTTAAGCTGGTTGGTCTCAACAAAGAGTCTCGCAGCTGAATATGTTTTCTTACAGTCTTGGGTCAAGGGGAAGCTAGAACATTTAATTTCTGAGTGATCATTGAACATATCATTGTCCCAAGTATTATTTAAAAGCAAAAGATATTCAGCCATGTGTTATTTTTCAATATACCACTGCCTCTTGGCACTGGACTTGGAATAAAAAGGCTGGGATTCGAGTCCTGCCTCCATCAGCATTGGTGATATAAATAAATATAAGCAAGTGATCTAGACTATTTCAGTAGAATTTCATTACCTTCCGAATGTGAAAAATTACATTTACTTGTTCTACCTCTGGAGATAGGCATCAGAAACAACAAATGAGCTGATGCATGTGGAAAAACAATTGGTAACCAGAAAGCACAGGATACACAACTATTTGTGTAATTATTATTGACTTTCTACAAACCTCTTTGAACCTCGGAGTGTTCCCTGCCTAGTGCCAAGTTTTCACTACGGTTGCTATACCAGCGTCTAATGATGCAATATTTATCAATTATGTGATCCAATTAAATGTTGCAATGCTTCCTAACCACAACCCTTTTGCCAAACCTCTTTTGTGTAGATTTCCTGCTTCATATACTTAAAAAAAACCCCAGAGATTATGCCAATACATCAAGGTCGCCAGCCAGAAGAATATTAGAATCTAAAATTAGTCTCTGAATTACAAAAAATGCAAAACTAAAACTTACATGTCTACTGTTTTCAAAGCCCAAGACCATGCCCATGCAAACTGGCCCCAAACTAAGCTGCCTGATAGATGGGGAATGACTCAGAAGTCAATTTCACAAATAGAAATTTACACGAGCGGACTTTTCCCCTGGAAGCCATCTCCAGTATCCTCTCTGGGTTTCTGATTCTGTGGATAACTTGACATATTGTTACAAGGACACAAGAAACTTTGTGCACTCCAGGCAAAACTCATCGTTTCTGCTGAGTTTGAAATGGAGAACACATGGATTCAAAAAGATATCCTAAGCAGTGTCACCTTGGGAAACTGGAACAAGGCCACAAGTGCAACTCACCACCTAAAATCAACCGGGGTTTGAAGGAAAGAAAAATGGTAGTGTGATCCAGTGGAAAGCTCCCTGGATTGGCAGTGGGCCAACCTGGATCTGATTCTTGTCTCTTGCCACTTCCTAGCTGGGTAACTTGGGCAGCTAGGTGGTGCCATAGTGCACAGAGTGATTGACCTGAAATCAGGAGGACCCAAGTTCAATTTGTCCGCTGACACTTACTGTGTGACTCTGAGCAAGTCACTTAACTCCGTTTGCATCAGTTTCCTCATCTGTAAAATGAGCTGCAGAACGAAATGGCAAACCACTCCAGTATTGTTGCCAAGAAAACCCCAAACAGGGTCACAAGGAGTAAGAAAAAATTAATGACAGAACAACAAAAACCCAGGCAAGTCACTTAATCCTCAAAGCCCTTTAAGTTCTATTTCTTTCTAGCTCTAAACCCATGATCCTATGAAAAAATCAATTAAAAAAATATGAGTTCCTAAGGAAGTCACAACAAGAGGCAAACTTGGGCTCCCAAAGTGAAAAGCCCAAAGAAAGAAGAAAAGCATAATCCATTCTACTACAATCCACTGTAGTTGTTGGTGCTTTAAATCCTTTCACTTGTCAAGGGGTCATCCTGAACTCATTTGCATCGGGTGTGTTTGAAATGGGGGGAAAAAAAAACAAAGAAAAAAAAACCCTAGCCAAGTCAAAAAAAAAAAAAATTAGGAAAATATAAAGCTATTGCACCAAGCAAGGATTTATAGACATTCCAAAGGGAAATGTTCTAGGGAACATGTAATTAGTTTAATGTCTATAAATAGATCTTCTGATGAGCACATCTAGTAAAAGTATCCCATGAGAATTCGGAGGAAGGGCATCTGACCTGCATTATTGGTTCTTAATTTAATGGTAGTTACTATGTTCTGCACTGATAGGTAGGATCCATTTAGCACAAGCCAAGTGATTTAATCCTTAAATAAATGCTGAGTCTTTTATATATATATATGATCAATATACATTTCACATATTTATAGGCCAATGATTTTTGAAATAATTTTCCTAAGGAAGGAAATAGGAAAACATGGAACAACTTAAAAGTTGGGACGATCATAAAATTGGAGACAGGCCTTTAAAGAGCATACAGTAAAAATAATGACTCATGGCCAAACACCTACTCTAATTATATTAGTTTCATTCTACCAGGTATTTCCCTTCTCCTTCTGCCTTGATTTCTCAATTGTTAATATTTCCCTAAAATTCTGAATGTGGGGACCTGCCCAGAAATAGTCAACTTTCTCTTACCCACATCTACCATTTACACTGTCTTAAGTATCAACTAGAAGGGACATTCCCAAAGTAAGTGCTACAAAAGGAAAGCTTCTCAACATTCCAGGGACTTGGGAATGATGGAGAACATGGGAGAAACGCCCAGCTCATCAATCTCCAGTCTGAAATACATCAATGACTGATAAAATGAGAGGAAGTCATTTGGTTACAAAAACCACTGCCCAGAATGACTTTATATCTGTTTTCAAGCTATTACCAGGCAGGCTCAATAGGATGTTAATTCACTGAAGTTTCTCTTGTCTAAATGTTTTGAATAAATCTGAAATTTCACTCTAATAGATGTCTAAGATCATGCTTTATCCAATATATCAAAAGACAAAATATTTTCTAATGAGCTTTTTTTTTACCATTTTGGCTATTTCTTTAATTGCTGAACAGTGATGCTTGTGAGACAATCCACAGTAAGAGTACAGGATTTGATAAGGAATTATTCTATTTTGAGGAACAGCTAACTTCAAGTGTGTTGCTATTGTGTTCTAAGAACACATCACACTGTTGATTTGAATGGGTGCATAAGGCTTGGTGACATATTTACTGACATTATAAAGAAACTAAATAGTGTTGGTACTCATGCTGAGAGCAGAAACTACTGTAATTCATGTAATTGATTAAATATGATTGCTGATCAGAGCATAATAGAATCATAGATTTATAAATGGAAAAAAATAAAACAAAATCAAGTTTAACTCTGTGGCTGTGTTACCAACATTCCTAATTTCACATCTCTAGGCCAACTGTGAAATACATTTAAGCCAAATAAAATGTAGTTAAGGGTTACTGGCTATTTTTTAAAAAGAACCTACTTATTTATATAGTTCTTTAAAAAAAAAAGAATAAGGTAAACACCTGGACTCTATTTGCTTGAGACTCACTGTTGAGGTTCATTTAATTCACTAGAGAAAGGAGGCTGCCTCTAAAAAAGATGAAAGGAGGAAAGAAAGCTAGGGGAAATACTCCAAGAGATTCCTCAGCCCCCAGATTTGAAAGAACCATAGCTATTCTGATGTTTCTCTTTTGTTTTGTGCCCCTATGATGGAAGCCACTAGTGAAATCAGAGAGAATCATGAGAGACTAGGATTGTTTCCAATCTGGCTCTACTCTAGGCCCTCACTCTCCATGCCTTAAACACTGATTTCCTAATTCCTCTTGTCCCTTCAAGAATCAGGTTTCCTATCTCAACCCCTTCCAGTAAGCTCACAGTAGGGACACTAATTTATTCATACGGATTTAGAGTCAAATCCCACCAAAAGAGTTAATACATTACCTGCACTTTGTAGAAATGTGTTCCAGTTAAAGGTGACATTTGGCATGGTTGAAATTCCTATGTCCAAGAGAAGGCGAGGAAAAGACATTTCACTTGAAGCAAATTACCAATATATAAAGTTATCTTGTTATTAATTTGAAATAATAAGAATGGTTCTTATATAGCAACTAAGCTACCTAAAGACTTGAGCGAATTGTCATTAATGCCTGCAACCACATATAAGAAGCAAGTAAGCTTCCTGGATTTCGGGTACTGATTGCCACTTACTGGGCCTTATTGAACCAGATTTGTAATATATGGAGATCCATGGGGAAAATGATCCAATTGATTATTGTAGACAATAGATTTATTTAAAAGTGCTACAAGATTAGGGAGCAGCTAGGTGGTGCAGTGGATAAAGTACCGGACTTGGATTCAGGAAGACCTGAGTTCAAATCTGGCATCAGACACTTGATACTTACTAGCTGTGTGACCCTGGGAAAGTCACTTAACCCTCATTACCCCGCAGGAAAAAAAAAAAAAAAAGAGTGCTACAAGATTAAGTTAGAAGGGGAAATTTTTAGTCTGGATTATAAACTCCCATTTAAATATCACACTCCAAGAGAGGTTTTGCTTTCCCCTCATGAAATTTCTATAAATTCACTTGTCTCTGGTGAACTTTAAATCTCATTTAATACTTGACCATGGAAACCTAGCAAGTTCCGAGTTGCTATAAGTTTATAGGTTAAATATAATTAACATCTATGATAGCTTTCATATTTCAGAAATTCAATGAGATAGTATATCAGTGAGGCAGCTGGGTGGCACAGTGGATAAAGCACCAGCCCTGCATTCAGGAGGACTTGAGTTCAAATTTGGCCTCAGACACTTGACATTTACTAGCTGTGTGACCCAGGGCCAGTCACTTACCCTGACTGCCCATCCCCCCCAAAAAAACCATACAAAACAAACAAACAAATGAATGAATGAATGAATGAATGAATGAATGAATGAATGAATGAGACAGTTAATATTTTTAAAAAGGTATATCAGGTAAACTCAAGGTGATCTTCTAATAATCTCCAATCCCCCAGAATGCCATTTAAAGCATGTTTCTTAGTCCATTTTTCTTTTAATTCCAAATGTTTACAACTCATTTAGAAGTTTGTTAAGTAATATGATAAAAAGTGTTGGATCTTTCAGAAACCTGGCACCTTTCTTGTTTCTGTAATTTACTAGATTTATATGTCCTTGGGCAAGTAATATAACCTCTCTATACCTCAGTTTCCTTCTCTGTCAAATGCAATTTAAATATTTTTACCCGCCTTGTAGAGTTGTGAGGATCACAATACAAGTGGATTTAGATGCTCCGGATAAACCATAAAGAGCCATTCAAATATAAGACATTGCTGCTACAATCACTCAGAAAGTAAAAACCCCAAATTCCAGGGCCTGGGCTGCATTACATAAATGTATAATTCACAAAACATGTCAACCTTTTTATATTCAAAAATCCCAGTTTCTGAGGAGAATGCCATATTTACTTCAATATTTCAAACAGTGATGATTTCATCTATGGGTACAGCCCCCACCAATGCAGATAGCAACCCCTTTTCATACCTTCATAGTCAAGTTTCATGAGCAGATATAACAAAAAAATCAATAAATAAATAAATAATCACCCTATAGCCAACCTTGGCTAGTCTGGTGTTCAGGTGACAGATGCATAGCTGGGTCTGTACTTGAAATCTTTTCCATTTTAGTCATGTCTGTCGGAGCAAGTGCTCAGAAAACTCAGTATTCAAAAACCAAGAAATTTTATTGAATTATGAGATCTTATAGCATGAAGAGAATCTAGGGGTTTACGACCTAGACAAGGTTCCTGCCCAGTGAGAATAGGAGGAAGAATCTGTGTCACAGCAATCCAAGATCCTAGAAATGGAAGAACCCCTAAAAGTCATCATGCCCAACCTCATCACATCAGTTTACAGGGAAGTACAATGAGGCTCAGAAGAAGGGAAATGACTCACCCAAGGTCACACAGCTAGTTAGCAGCAGAACCACTACTAAAAACCAGATATTCCTCTCTCCCAGTCCAGGGCTTTTTTCTATCATGTACATGATTCTTTTGAAGTGTTTTTCTAGTATGAGATTTAGATCAATTCACCCTGAGCTTTTATCTGGTCTTCTTTTGTTACAAAGGATGTGTATGCATAAAATGCCTAGGAAGGTCAACAAGGCTGATTTTGAGTCCATTGAATTGGATGAACTAAAAATGGTCCTTGAAACCATGACTTTGGAATGACCTTCTTTCAAACAGATCACTCTATTACATAATGTATTTCTTGTTATTTTTAATTTTTTAATTATTAAGCATTTTCCCCCCTGCTCACCCCACTGGAAAAAGAAAAGAAAAGAAAAGAAAAAGAAACCACATGTAAAATATTACCACAGTCAAGCAAAAATTCCCATTAAAAAATGTGTCTCCATCTGCATGTTGAGTCTCTCACCTCTTGAGCTGGAAGGGGGCAGTGTTCCTCACCAATGGTCCTCTACAATTATGGTTGATCACTGTGCTGTTCAGAGTTCTTAAGTCTTTCAGAAGTGTTCATTTTTCCAGTGTTTGCATTTTATGGTAAAAATTATTCTCCTGATTCTAGTCTATTTGTTATTAATAGAAGTTCTGAAATAATATATTTTCAGATAATTCTACTATTGGGCCCTTCACTAAAAATATAACTGGTAAACATGAGAAAAATGATGAAAATGCATCTAATTTACTAAGTTTAAAACTATGCTGCCTTAGGGAATTATAGGCTTCTTAATACTAATGAAATTTGACTATGGCAGGAACAAGGGACAAAGAGGAAATAGGTTTTGAGTATCAAGAGACTCTGAGTCACTAGAGGAAATAACCCCTTGAATGCTGGGTAAATTTAATCCTAAAACTATACTCGGGGGCAGCTAGGTGGCGCAGTGGATAAAGCACCAGCCCTGGATTCAGGAGTACCTGAGTTCAAATCTGGCTTCAGACACTTGACACTTACTAGCTGTGTGACTCTGGGCAAGTCACTTAACCCCCATTGCCCCGCAAAAAAAACAAAAAACAAAAACAAACAAAAAAAAACTATACTCAACAAAAACTTCAAGAGCAAATCCAAATAAGCAAATAAATAAATGGATGGATTGATGGATGAATAGGTAAACAGCTAAGTCAATAAATGAATAGGTAGATAAATGAATGAAGATAAATGAACAAATAAAGAGATAAATGAATGAATGAATAAATAAATTATTAGATAAATGAATGAATAGATAAGTAGACAAAGAGTAAATAAATGCAAAGATGAATGAAGATAAATAAATGAACAAATAAATAGGTAAATGAATAAATAAACAGATAAATAAAGCTAATATCACCACATAGGGTAAAAGCAAAGAAAAAACACACCTTTTTTTTATATTTTAAAATCCTTACCTTGGTTCTGGACATGGATTTTACCCTTAGCATGTGGCTTATGAAAAGAGAGGAAAAAGAAAAGATAAATTTGATGGCCTACAATGACATTTCAGAAATATAATAAAGTACCCATTAATAGCCTACTCAAAAACAGTTAACCAAAATCATCTGTGCAGCTACTCAGACTTTTGACATTTGCCAAAGCAAAAAGCTATCCTTGTATTTTAATGAATTTTGCCCATTAAAACAACAAACACACACATACGCACACCAAAAATCTTTGTTAGGCCAAAAGCACAGTGAAAGGAATGACCTAAAATTAGATTCGAGGCATGTTACAATAGACACCAACCAGCCTGATAATTTTACACTTACCAGGCTAGTAGAAAAGTTAAATGAGCTTGGAAAGAGTATATGCCAGCAACAAAGAACATCTATTTAACTCAGTGATTCAGGTGAAGGGAAAAGTTTTCAGACAATTTGGTTTGGGCTTCTTACTTCACAGGGTTAGCGTGGGGTTTTCCTTTAGAAGTTATTATATTCCAAAAGTGGGGGGAAAAAACCATACTTTTAAATACAGTAAGAATCAAAAGGGGCAGCTAGGTGGCACAGTGGATAGAGCACTGGCCCTGGAGTCAGGAGGACCTGAGTTCAAAGCCAGCCTCAGACACTTAACACTTACTAGCTGTGGGACCTTGGGCAAGTCACTTAACTCCAACTGCTTCACCAAAAAAAAAAAGAAGAAGTTTTAGGGGCAGCTAGGTGGCACAGGGGGCAGCTAGGTGGTGCAATGGATAGAGCACCGGCCTTGGAGTCAGGAGTACCTGAGTTCAAATCTGGCCTCAGACACTTAACACTTACTAGCTGTGT
The DNA here is from genome assembly GCF_019393635.1 of Dromiciops gliroides. Classification (NCBI taxonomy): domain Eukaryota; kingdom Metazoa; phylum Chordata; class Mammalia; order Microbiotheria; family Microbiotheriidae; genus Dromiciops; species Dromiciops gliroides. The sequence goes on along the minus strand of NC_057861.1, from coordinate 38,043,980 downwards.
GACCCTGGGCAAGTCACTTAACCCCAATTGCCTCACTAAAACAAAAAAGAATCAAAGACACTAAATTAGCCAAAAGTATATATTGGCACTTTTATACCAAAAGTATATATTAACTATTCCTTTTGGGTTTAAGAGAGAGGGACTCCTCAATTAGCTACCACAGACAGAAAAAAAATCCATTTTTCCAAATGACTAATAATTTCAAAATGAGCATCGATTCCTACATAAAATCAAGTCTAGAACCAAGATGGCATTTGTTAACAAATAAGGATATAAAGAAGTTACAATTTAAACTGCTGAAGACTCTGAGTTGGTGTCAGAAATATGAGAGATAGTATTTATAATATCAAAACAGTCCTGTAAATTCAGTGAAAAAGGCAATGTGGATGTTTCAGTGCTTTGTGTCACGGTAATTCAACACCCAGATGATGACTGACAGACCCAAACTGAACAGACATCTTGGCATTATATAAATCTCAATGGCCCTGCCTCTGGTGTATACAGCGTTGTCCCCAGAAAAGGGTCAGCGCTCCAGAAAATTTCTAATTTGTCCTTAAAAGCAAATTCCAAGGAGTGCTTATGCTCCACCTCTCCCAAATTGCCTGTATAAGAACAACTAAATTTTTAATTAATATCATGAACAAATTGGAAGTAGAAAAGAACTCATAAAAAGACCACTTGCATAGGGGAGAGAAGACAATCAACCCCTCAGCCTTTTGATTATGGGGTATTGCAGACCACGGAATTGGGGTGAGGGGATGTGTTTATAAGTTCATCATTATTTTAGCATCCACTCCTAAGTTTGCTTCTACTGGTTGCCTCCCTGGGTCACTATCCAGCTGCCAGGAATGCAGGAGGGGCACAGAATGATTTCCCCCACACACCGTACACCCAGAATGTCTGTGTGTAGAAAAACATCCTTGAAACGATCAGGCATGAAATCTCCCTTACATGTCAGGTGTGTTAAAAAGAATACAACATGGACTTTTAGGGTTGAATGCTTCAAGAATGAAGATGGTTCTAAAGATATGCACTTCCTGAAAAATAAAGGGAAAGACTAATTGAGTGGAGAGATCACAAAATTCTAAACTGTAATAGCAACCGAGATTCTCATTCACATTACTAATCTCCAGCCCTAAAATAGACTTAAAAAAGAAATTAAGGGGGCAGCCAGGTGGTACAGTGGATAAAGCACCGGCCCTGGATTCAGGAGGACCTGAGTTCAAATCTGGCCTCAGATACTTGATACTTACTAGCTGTGTGACCCTGGGCAAGTCACTTAATCCTCATTGTCCCACAAAAAAAAAAAAATAAAGGAAATTAAGAGGCCTAAAAAGTTCCTTTATAAAGAAGAAAAAAACAGATGGGGGTACAGGGAGCGGTAAGGTTAAGGTCTCACCACTGTTTCTTATTCAAGCTGTCTGTGTCTGTCCACTGTCATCACTTAGCATACAAACTTTAAATTCTCCTCTTATAAAAATATCACATAATTTTTTGACCCACAGGAAAAAAAAATTTCAGCACAGGAGTGGAATGAATTAATCTTTTGAAAAGCCTTTGGTGTTTGCATAGGGAGCTCTTATAAATCAGAGCAGTCTTTCACCAAAAACCATTTTACAACCTGGTAAAAACTGGAATAGAGGAGAATTAAGTTTATTTAATTTTGCAGTAACACATGGTTTTCAAATATTTTTTTTTAAAAAGATGTTTTAATGTCAGCTAGAAAAATCAAGAAAATAAGGTTAAGGGGGGAAAAAGGGAGGCTGTAGTTACTTTAATCTTTATAATGAAAGAAAAAATTTATACAACCTAGCAAAAGGCCAATATTGATTTTTAAAAGATTTTCTATATTAAAATATCCTAGATACAGATTGCCTTTCTTTGTTCATTTCTTATCATCCCCTCGCTTTCTTTGAAATGATATAACTCTCTTTGTCCTCGTAAAAGATTCACCTAGCAGCTATATTCTCTAATTAATGCAGTGATGAGTCTGAATTCAAGTACTTTCTGGAAGAGATTAAAATAACCCTCATTTATACTTTATGAGTCAATAAGAAGCTGTTGTTTAATTTGATCCATTAAAAAAGGTTAAAAGACTTTTGGAAATATGTTAAGATGTGTATTGTGGCTAGACAGAAAAGCAAAATATCTTTTTTGGACACACCTATGTTACTTATATATCATGATTTATCCCCTATATATTTTCATGTGTACATATACTCATGTAAATGTATCAAGGGAATTTCTTATAATATATTATTTCTGCTGTTGAATAACAGGAACAAACATTAGAAAAAGAATAACATAAAAGTGCAATGTACTTTGGCCTAAAGATATAAAAAGTTATTTGTTTAAAGAGCCAAATACTCATTATCAAAGTCCCATTTACCAAGTTTTTAAAAGATTATTCAAAATGTTTTTTTCAAAGTCTGAAATGGAATTTAAATGTAATCTTTATATATAAGATTCCAATAATAACTTGTCAGTTTTCGGTTCATAAAAATGAAAAAAACCTGCAAATGGAGATGATACGTGATATTCACATTTTTTAAAAAGGATGTATGTAATTTTAGTAATTTCCCCAAAGGATTTAAATAAAAGTGATTTTATTTTAAAATCACTAGAGAGCTTCTGATTAAGTTTTGTCTTAAAGAGCTAAAAACCTATAATAAATGGTGAAAGCAGGTTTGACATTACCACATAACTCAGAGAAATAGATTTGCATGTCTTTAGAAGGTCTCTGTCTTCCCCCTCCCTAGGCCAAACCACACATCGCCTCCTTCCCCTCCACCTGCCCACAAGCAAATTAGAAGAAAAATGAACCTTCTCTCAAGCATATACCCAAGGCCAGGAAACTAGTCAAAGTAAAAATGTTTCAAATGGGAAAAAAAAGGAGAGTAGTAAGTTGAGAAGTAAATTCAATGATGGGATTCCAGTGATTTGCTCTGATCCACAATGAAACAAATAGGTGGGTGGTTGGATCACCAAAACAAGCCATGGACTCTGGTAGAAACAAAGCAGTATTATGTGGTGTATGCTCCATGTTTTTCCAGTGGCAAAAAGAAGACAAAGTTACATACATGGTGTCAAAAGAAAATTCCAGGGAAGTCTGTGGCTTTTAAAAATTCCAACTTGTAAGAGAAAATAAGTGTTGAGCATTATTCTGAGGATGTCTCAAAAGCTGTTTTTGCCTTTCCTCTGCCTTGGCACTTTGGGCCCAACTGAAACATTTTCAGTTCACTCCCAAGGTTGGAGGCCCAGATAAAATGAGGTATTTTCAAGTAATTTCAACTGTTCAGTTTGGAACCTCAAATTCCAGTGGTCTCACATGGAAAAAGAACATTTGAGCCATTATCACAGCTCCTCCAAACAAAGTTCTCTGAACAGAGAATATGTATTAACTATTTATCAAACCAGAAGCTGCCTAAGATATGATCAATCCCTGAGGTTTCACTTAACAAGAATTTAAAGGTGATGGTGGTGTAAAAGTTCCCATTCCTGAAGATGAAAAAGGTGAAATCGATGTATAAAAAGGACTTGGTATGTGGTGAGTTTGGATATGTGTGGGTATGTGTGGATTTAATATTGTCTGATTTTTGAGATAATTAGATGACAGACAAAAAACATGCAAGGAAAGTAAGTAAAATGCTGTTAGGGCCAACATGCTGAGAATAGGTAGTAAAGCAGCTCACTTAGGCTAGCACCGGTTACTAAGTTGACTTTCTCAGCTCACCTGTGGTATGAACTGCTCATGTAACAGCCAATGAAACCTGTCTTGCTTTCTGCATATCAATTTCCAAAAGAATTTCTTATGAGTTTATGTACAGATGGAAAGTAAATTGCATATATATGCATTGCCTACAAAACCTACTGCAGAAAAAGCAATTTCTACCTAAAATGCAGAAGGAAAGATAAATAGCCAAAAAAAAAAAAAGCTGGAAATGAAGCTACTCTGAAAAATAAATAAATAAAAATCATTAAATATTCTGGCCCCAAAGAACCTATCTGAATACCAACCACTGCAAAATGTATTCAGCGACTACTTCCATTGTTTTGGAGTGCTTAAATGCTAGTTGGTTTTTAAGAGAAGAAATTCTAAAAAAAATAATAACTCATTCATGTTTCCCTCCAGTATTGGATTTCTATTTTATAAAATGGTCTTGAAGACCTTTTCCCCAAAAAAATAATTACTTCTAAATCCCAGGGGTCAATGATTTGTGCTAAAAGTTGAAAGTACAAATCAGACATGGAAAATCCAAATTGGGTAAGCACATGAGAAAGGGGAGAAAGAGCCCATAACAATTGATAATATGAGTTACGCCATGTTTGCATTCTCTTCATCCCATTGGAATTGAATTGGTTAAACTTATCGTAAGCCTTTGGCTTTGAAACAACCTGAAGCCTATGTAGAAAAATCCTAACCAGGATCAAAGACTGGAGCTGGAAGAAACCTTCCTTTGGCAACCTATATTTTGGCCAGAAGGGGTTTCCGGCAGACCACAGAATTTTTCCCCCGATAAGTGAAGCAGTCAAAGAATTTGACATAGAAATGTAAAGTGCATTATTTATAATAACCAACAACACATCTACAGCAGCAATGCATCCAGACTCTTGATTGTAGTTTTATGAAATGCTAATGATTGAAATTTCATACTATTAAATTTTTTCTTAAATTATACATATGATATTTATATAACATTTAATAAAATTATATATGAAATATGTAAAAATTCACATAAATGCTATAAACTAAAAATGATTATGATATACAGTAGTTCCATCTGCCAAATATCACATATATGAACTGAATTTATCTAAAAATAAAAGGCTACTATGTAACATTATGGGATTCATTATCTACCATTAAATACAGCCTTATGTTGAGGTGTTATCTATGAAAATCTGAAAGACATTGAAAGGTGAACAGAAAAAAAAATGGAAAAAGCAAATTGGATCCAATCAAATTCCAAGGTTTCATGGTTTATTGCATACCCAGCCAAAAATGACCACATACCTAACAATCCACCAAACAGAGTTGCCTAAGACACCATCTTTTCCTTTTGTAGTAGACTGCAAGGAAAACCCAACTTTGGCATATTTTTCTTAGCATAAGTCATCTAATATTAAGTATTGTAGCCAAAACTGCTTCAGAATGATGAGGCAGGTATTCCCTTCTCCTTGGTAGAGCTCCTTTGTATGTAAAGATATAGATGCCAACACAGGATGAAATGAAAACCATAGGGTGACTAAGGAAAATGGCTACTTGCTATTAGTGGCAAACACATTATCAATGACCGTGGTTAAGTATATTTCTATTTAAAGGTTACATATTTAGGTTTGCCTCCTTTAGGAAGAAAACCCCCCACAAATTTTGAACTAGTTTGTCAAAATTATGAATACATAAATGTGAATATACATGTATATGCAATAACATATAAGGACACAGAACATGAATATGTCTACACATGTGCTGAGAAATGAGACCTGTGATTTCATTGTCAGGGGGAACTCCCAGGTGACTTAACTCCCTCTACCAATGCAGGTCCCTACCTTCTCTGCAACTTAGAGAGATGCAGGGTATTGAGATATTAAGAGACTTGCCTAGAGTCACACAGCCTATAGATTTCAGGGGAAGAATTTGAAGTCAGGTTTTCCTGGATCCAAAGCCAGTTCTCTATCCATTATGCCATGCTGCCGAGTGTGTGTGTGTGTATGTGTGTTTCCATAAAATATACAGATATGGAAATAAACATGTGTTTTAATTTTTGTGTACATATACACACATATATACATATATGTAATTATATATAAACCTCTAAGTCAGTTTATAACATATTTAAAGCAATGTGAAAAGACCCATATAAGTCTATATCTATCTACCAATTTATCTATATAAAACATACATGTCTATATATTTTAAACAACATCTCTAGAGAGGAAATCACATTTACATCCACACACATATTTCCTCCCATAGCAATCAAGAAGAATATGCAAAGAAAATTCCTAAATTTCTTTTTTCTGGCATTTATTGGAACTAGCTGATTTTTATTGTGGTTTTATAATAATTAGGGGATTAGTTAATCCATTATGCAGTAAACCAAATCCATTCACTAATATAAGCATTACAAAATTAAAACTCTAGCTGACAATAGTGCAATTAAGAACCAAATTGTAATTACTCAAATACCATGTCACTGTTAAGAACGGAAAAAGAGAAGTAGGTTCTTTCTAGAAATTATCATGTAAGTAGCTTATCCTAAAAAAAACAAAAACCAAAAAAAACCACGGACCATGTATTTAGAGTTGGAGTTTATGTACTTTCTGTTGCTGTCATATTCAAAATGTAAAGTAGTCTAAGAGTAAGTTGCCCTCATGGATTCAATTATCACCTCTGTGTAAGTTAAGTGACTTCCCAGTCTCTGGGCTCTGTCTCCAGTTCTGGCCTCTCTCCTGAGTTCACTGGGAGATGTCTACTTGAGACTCTTATACCTGGATGTCCTATCTGCATCACAAATTTAACATATACAAAATGGAAATCTTCATTCCACACACTAGCAGCATCCTTCCTTCCCTCCCTGTAAAAAGGAAGAGGAAAAAAACCAACTCCGTTCCTCCTACTACCTTCTCTATTTCTATGAGTGGTACCACTGCTTTCTAGTCACTTGATTTCAAAGCCTTATGATTAGTGTTTTTCTCCTTTCTCTCACCTCCTCATATCTGAAGTGCAACCAACTCTTGTAATTTTTTTCTTTGAATCTGCGCCTTCGCAGTCACCAACTTTCACTGTGGCCTTAAGCCTCTCATGCTGAAACAAAGGCTGTGCCTCCCAATTGGTCTCGCTGCCAAAAGTCTCTCTGTCTTTCAATCCATTCAGAACCATTCTGCAAAATCAATCCTCCTAAAACAGCATCTTAATCAAAAACCATTTATTTGTGTGAAAGGCACTGTGGGAATACAATGAGGTGGAGTGACTGTGTCCACAGTCTAGATGGGGAAGGCGCAGTTCTGCGGACTGTTTTGTCCTTCGAATTTAAAACATTTTCCCTTTCTTGATCATGATTGAGGAAAAAAAGATAGTTTAAGCAAGTCTTCCTACTTGCTACCTAAGAGGAGGAATTTAGAGGAAGGCAACCTGAATGGTGAAAGCCTAGAGTTTGTGTTGGATAGGAGGAGTTGAAGGAACTGGCTAGTTTAACCTGGAGAAAAGATTCAGACTGGGGAGGATAGCATTCTTCAAGTATTTAAAAGGCAGTGGGAAAGAGATTAGATTTGTGTTGTTTGTACCTAGAATGAAGAAGCAGGAAGACACAAGTGGAAGTTACAAAGAAGAAAATTAAGGTCTGACACAATCAGAGGTATCCCAAAGTGGGCTGGATTGCTTTAGGAGTTAATGAAGAGGAAGGAGTTTTCCCTATATGGGGGTGTTCAAACAGAGGCTGGCTGGCTACTTGTCCAAGTCTTAACAGTGGGGACTATTTTTAAAGCATGCTTTTGACTAGATACATTCTGAGGGCCTCCCAACTCTGAAATTCTTTTGACTCTGAAATACCAAATCCCACAGTCCATAAGGCATTTAACTTCTAGTGCAACCACTGCCTCAACTGAATTCTACTAATTTAAATGGTCCAACTTTGGAAAAGGACATCTACTCCCACAAAGCCCGTTGCTATCAGTAAATATGAAGTGAATGATCTTTACTAGGAATTTATAATACAGGCCTTGAGCCAGCCAACCACAAAGGAAAGGAAAAAAAAGTGACTGTTTGCCTTGAAGGTTAGTTGTTAAGTTATTTTTGCCATTGAAAATAATCCATAAAGTTTCAAAGAAGCTGCACAAAAGAAACACATTAATAAGTGAAAACCAAAATGCACTATACAAGTTGTTACAATCAGTAGTAATGCAGAAAAATTCCATATCCAAATGGGATTTCCTTCCAATATATTTATTTTTACTTTGCTCAAGATTCTACTTGTACAACTATAAATAATGATAAAAAATTGAAACATACCCACTTAGTTAGTGCCATTTCCTTCATTGACTCTGTAAAAGCCACGGCAAATCTAAGAAAAGGGACAAAAATGGGAGTGATAATTACTACGAAAGCCTTTCCACGTGACTATGAAATAGCTGTCTGGAGCAAAACTGTATGAGAAAATCAAGAAGCTGACCAAAATGTTTACTGTTTATTTGAAGTATTACTTCATGGTCAAACTTCTCCCCATCAAACTTCTTCAAAAGAGTTTTGCCAGAAAGAAACAAGAATCACCAGAAATTCTGATCCGGGACCTGGGCAAATGCTACAGAATCAGACTGAAGTGGAGCAGAGTAATTAAGGCCTAAAAGCAACTGCTAAATGTTCCAGAAAAGGCTGGACCCTGCTGATTTTTTTTTTCTTTAAACTAATGGCAAGTTGTAGACCCTTACCCCTTTGGCCTGGACTAGCACACTGGCCTCCTGATTGGACTTACTGCCTCCAGCCTCTCCTGTCTGCATAGTATCCTCCACACAGCGGTCAAATTGAAATTCCTAAAACACAGGTCTTACCACTTCACTCAACTGCTCCAAATTTTCAGGAGCTCCTTATTACCTTTAGTATAGGATGACAGATCCTACTGACCTCTGAAGGTCCTTTACAGTCTAGTTCTAAGCTATCTCTCTAGGTTAATTACACACTACTCACTCTTACACATCTAAATTCCATCTCCCACCTCCATGCCTTTGCATAGACTGTCCCCCATGCCTACAATGGTCTCTCCCACACCCCCCTCACTTCCACCTCCTTATCTTCAAGGCTCAGTTTATATGCCACTACCTACAGAGGCTTTTCCTGATTTCCCCAACTCTACTCCAATATCAAATACCTAGTGCTCCTTCCCCTCCCTGTAATCAGCTTGTATCGACTTCATACATATTTTATATATTTTATATATTCGTATAATATATTATATGTATAACATAATATATTTTAGTATGTTTTTACCCCAATAAGAATGTTAAGCTCCTTGAGGGCAAGGATAATTTCATTTCTGAATAAAAATGAATTTTCATATTTTTGAAAACATATTTATCTCCAAGGTGTGTAGCATAAAGAAGGTGCTTACTAAATTCTCACTCATCTGAATTATACTTTTCGAAGGTAGATTTACCAATGGTAAATAATTTTCTAATAAGGAAGATACCTGAGACATTACTATAGGTCTTTATCTATATAAAACAGGCCAGGAAAGTTTATTCTAAATTCATACAGATGGACACTTTAATCCCTGAAGATTACTTCTAGCCCTAAAATTCTTAGATCATTAAGAAGACAAAAAATACATATATAAAAGAGCCCATATTTCTTAGGACAAATTAAGTGCCTCACTCCTTGGCTTTTAAAAGTAGAATGTTCCCTTTGGGAGATTTGTTAACTCAGTGGAAATATTACAGTCTGTTAGTCAAAAGGACCCAATTCCACCAATGCTATATCTTGAAACATTAACTTTATTTCCTATATATCCAGTGGTTTTCAACCTTTTTCTGAAGGCACTTCTTTTCTTTTTTTCTTATTTTATTTTTTGGCTCAATTACATGTAAAAAAAAAAATCAGCATTCTTTTTTTTTAAAACTTTGAGTTCCAAATTCTCTCCCTCCCTTCCCTGAGAAGGCAAACAATTTGATATAGATTAGACAGTTATGCAGGCATGCAAAACACATTCCCACATCAGTAGTACTGCAAAAGAAAACATAACACCCCCCACCCCAACAAATTTTTAAAAAGAAAAAGAAAGTTAAAAAAGTGCGCTTCAATCAGCATTCAGAATCCCATCATTTCTTTCTCTGGAAGTGGAATTGTCTTGCATTGCTGAGAATAGCTAAGTCATTCACTACTGATCATCATAAAACATCACTATTACTGGGTACAATGGTCTCCTGGTTCTACTCACTTCATTTTGCATCAGTTCATATAAGTTTCCCCAGGTTTTTCAATGGAGGCATTTCTTTTCACCAAAAACCCCCTTCCATAGGTTTGAGGTTCAATAGGTTAAGGTGATTTAGAGGTACATATTTCAAGAGTTTTAGGGACATCCTTTGTAAAATCTTTTTCACAAGTTTCATATCATTGTAATCGAACTGTTTTTATTCTGAACTTTGTAATAGCCTCAATAATAAATAAGATTCTGTGTGACCCTGGGCAAGTCACTTGACCCCAATTGCCTCACAAATAATAATAATAATAATAAATATGATTAAATATAATCACAAATCAAGTCATAAACACACACCATTTTATTTGCAGTAAAAACGTATACATTTTGAACATATTACCTTTTTTGTTCAGGATCCCCTGTTATCTTTCCTGTTTCTATACTAGAATGTTGTTAACACTATTATTTTTTCCTGGTAATATTGTATTTATACACTGCTCTAATTCTACCTCATGTTCTATCACTTTGTATAAGGCTTCCCATGTCTTGGGTCAAAAGAACACATTTACACATTTGGTTCAGTTTCGGCATGTTCATTCTGCTCCTCTGGCCTGCTTTTCTATGTTTTTATTCAGTACAGTTAAGTTTTCATTTTATATCTGAATAATATGTTGGCTTTTTCTCAGAAGGACAGCCCAAATGTGGTCCTGGCAGGCAGGAATGAAGAAGACTCAGCGGACAGCTCCTACTGTATTATATAGAGCTTAGATGGAAAATTTATGAAAAAGTAAGGATAAGAATCACACCTGAGGTGGGGCAGCTAGGCTGGCACAGTGGATAAAGCACTGGCCCTGGATTCAGGAGGACGCGAGTTCAAATTCAGCCTCAGACACTTGACATTTACTAGCTGTGTGACCCTGGGCAAGTCACTTAACCCTCATTGCCCCCCCCCCCAAAAAAAACCAAATAATCACACCTAAGGAGACATGCATAGAGTGCAATCTGCTCTGGTGGAGTTCACACTGCAGTAAAATGTAAGCTCCTGGCAGGCAAAGTCAGTTTTATTTTTGTCTTTGAGCCCCTGACACCTCTCACAGGGAAGGCAATTGGAAATATTTGTCAAATGGAGGTAAAAGAGGAAGGGCCACATCTCTAAGGTGCTAGAGACATCAAAGTCTCAAAGATGCATGCTCTCATATCTGCTTAGGTTCTTCTGAAATCCTTTTTCATCCCAAAGTTTCCCTTGATATATTCTTGCCACACTATAAAGTGAGCCAGTGGTATTACACTGAATCTATATATCAATTGAAAAGTATTGACATTTTTATAATATTGGCTATATCTGGCCACTAGCAAAGGATATAGCTCTAATTGTTCAGTTCTTTCTGATTGTCAAAATTGGTTTAAAATTGTCTTTATATAGGGCTTATGTGTTTAAGAGATCGAATATCTGATTTCATTTAGTAACTGTTGTAAATGATTGAGATAGAGTGCTCTGGATGTGAGAAAAACTGTAGTTCAAAACTTGCCTCTAAGTAAGTAAACAAGGGGAAATCCCCCTTTGCCTCTCCAATTCCCTTAAGGGAAAAATTATAGGTGGGTTTGAATCTGCCTTAGTGGAAGAAATGCCTACACCTGAGAAAATCACAGGCCCTCAACATGTAGATGGATCCCTTAATGATACTGACATCTTTGACAGAAAATAGAGCATTTAAATTTTCTGCCTTTATGAATTTAACTAGACTTAGCTATGACAAAGGACAACATACGTCACTGTCAAAGCCCTGTATACTTGAACAAAAATAAGTATTATTTTCCCTCACTGTTAGCCCATTCTCTCTCTCTCCCTCTCTCCCTCCCTCCCTCTCTCCATATGTATAGATATATGTGCATATATATGAAGTTATTAAATCTAGTTTGTCCAATACTCCCGTCTATTACTTGTTATTTTTTTTTGATGAACCATATTCTGATAGTGATATGCTAAAATCTCACTAATTTTCCATCTATTTCTTTTTGCAAAATTGTGAGTATTTCCTTTATAAATTCAACTATTAAATTATTTGGTCCATGTGTATACAAAACAGATATGCGTTCCTTTTCAGTCGTACTTTTCAGTATGATTCCCTTGTATATCTCAGTACCTTCTGGCTTGGTTTTGACTTTGCTATCTCCCAAAGAATTCCATATTTTCTGCAGCTAGCTGTAAAATTTTAAACTTTACTTCCCTCTTTCAATGTTATAACTTCATCTTTCTGTAAACTATTAGATTCCATTAAAATATTCCAAACCAAGTATCTCTACAACATTATAGCATTTTCTATAATTCTCATCTTTAAAACTTGATCCCTCCCCAATTTAGGGGCTTTAACAAAGAGTATCTATCATTCAGTAACTTGCCTAACGATAATATGTCTCTCTCTCCTCCCTCTCCCTCTCTCTCTCTGTCTCTCTGTCTCTCTGTCTCTCTGTCTCTCTCTCTCTCTATATATATATAATGTGTGTGTGTGTGTATATATACACACATACAAACATATATGTGCTTCTGATTATATATATATATTTCATATTACCATATATAAAACTACATATCTATAATAAGACATTTATAGATAGATATTTAAATTATGTATCATCTAGACAATCACAGGTGAAAAGTATTCATGTTCATGTTCTGAAGTACTTGACTTAGTGTTTCCATAGCTAAATGAACTATACTTATTTTCCTTTAAATTCTTTGAACTTTTCTTGGCTTTTAAAAGTTCAATTTTTGCATTCAAAATAAATCTTTAGATTTGATGCAAAATTAAGTCTAGGATCAAGACTCATGTTTTGGATTTTGTAGAGTCACTGGGCAATTTCTTCTGTCATTTCTGGTTACTGAAGGAAAAACAAAAACAAACAAAAACAAAAACAAAACACTTGGGCAATTCTATTTGATGTTTTAAATAAATGACTTCCTTCTTGGAAGTTGAAAGACATTTTTGGCGGGGGGAGGTACAGGATAGGGCCTGGATTTTGTTTTTTGTTTTTTGTTGTTGTTGTTTTGTTGGGTTTTTTTGGTGTTTTTTTCAGGGCAATGAGGGTTAAGTGACTTGCCCAGGGTCACACAGCTAGTAAGTGTCAGGTGTCTGAGGTCACATTTGAACTCAGGTCCTCCTGAATCCAGGGCCAGTGCTTTATCCACTAAGCCATTTAGCTGCCCCTAGGGCCTGGATTTTAATCCTGAAAGCCTGAGTTAGTTGAATGTTGAGCTTTTCCTTATTACAAATATCCATCAAGGTGATTCTGAGAATTCTTTTTATCTGTGGAACATTGTTGTCTAGTAAGAGTTCTCCTAATCTCTCTTCCAAATCTGTAACTGTCATTATAATTGCTTCCTGATCATTTCTACCTAAATTCTTTTTATTTTTTTTATCTTCAATAATATTGTCTGCCATTTTATCTTTTACTATATTAATTCTGCCCTTGGTGGCATTCATTGCTATTTACAAATGCTCTACAGTATTTTCCATTATGCCAAATGTTGTCATCTCCTCAACATTTTTACTGATTTGGGTTTTTCCTTAAACATGTCTGTTGCCCATTTGAACGTAATATTATTTCTTACGTTATTTGTGACCTTGATACTGGAAGCAGTCTAATAGTTCCAGAATCTTAAAGCAGGAAGGGACCCTTTTAGATTATAGATATGGAAATGAGTATCCAGAATAGTGAAGTCATCCAAGGTCAGAAGAGGGAACTAGGAAATGAGAAGCAAAGTCAGAATTCAAACCCATGTCTTCTGACTCCTAATCTAGTGCTCTTTCTACTACACCACATCATGCCAAAAAATAAAGCAGAATATGTCTTTATGCTGGTGATTGTCCCCTTACTTCTCTTTATGATATTTTTTATGTCAGTTTTTTTGAAGAGAAAGGAAGGAAAACAAAGGGAATTGTTTGTGTGTGTGTGTTTTGGGGTTTTTTTGTTGGTGGTGGTGGTTTTGGTGGGGGGGCAATGAGGGTTAAGTGACTTGCTCAGGGTCACACAGCTAGTGTCAAGTGTCTGAGGTCACATTTGATCTCAGGTCCTCCTGAATCCAGGGCCAGTTCACTGCACCACCTAGCTGCCCCCTTGTTTGTGATATGTTTAGTGAGCTTTAATTTTTTGAGACTTTAGAACAAATGTGGTTTGGGGAGGCATTTCTGTTGTTTATTGGGCTCTTGAGCAAATGGGTGCCCTTGCAATCTCTCTGCCTCTGTGTCTCTGTCTCTCTTTTCCTCTCTTCTATCTTCACATGGCTCCCCACTGTCCAGTTTTTGCCATTATGCTCACAAACCTTCACCTAAACAAGTAGAAAATCACTTGTTCTAAAGTTCACCAAATGCTACAAAAAAAAAAAAATACACCCTATAGGAAAACACCTACCATTTAAGAGAATTTGATTAAAAATAAAGCACTCATTATAAAGCTAGACACAGTTCAATATTTTGTTTTTATAGAATTTTGTGGTATACCGTGCTGGACAAGTAATCTATGATTCAGGCAATGTTTCTACACGCTAGCCTGAAATCAATACATGGGAAAAATCAATGTTTGTTTTAATAACTATGCAATGAATAATACTAGTGATAATACTACAGGAGGAATTCATTCAATACTGCTCCTAGGGAGCGGAATGACTTTTTCTCTGTGAGATAATACATTATGAATGATATCAAACTAATTATTTTCAAGTATAAGCAGAACTATGATAATAAAGTATCTTTCAATTTGTAAATTAATTATCCTAAAATGTTTCTGATGCCTACAGATAGGTCAGAATAACTTTGCAAAGATGTTTTTAAAGACCCAATAGCTAATTCCTTGGAAAATATTTCCAAAGAATTAGCTAAATTTAAAACCAATGGCATATTTGGGGCAGCTAGGTGGCACAGTGGATAGAGCACTGGCCCTGGAGTCAGGAGTACCTGAGTTCAAATCCAGCCTCAGACACTTAACACTTAACAAGCTGTGTGACCCTGGGCAAATCACTTAACCCTAATTGCCTCACTTATAAACAAACAAACAAACAAAACAATGGCACATTTAATAATGGAGTCTTAGGGGACAAGACTGACATCTACCATAATCCAGGAAGGCAACACTGAACATTGGAAAGGCTACTGGCTTGGAAGTCCTAAGTCCTAGATTCAAATCCCTGCTCTTCGACTTACTGTCTCTGTGATCTTGAGCAAGTTTGAATTAGATTTCTAGGACTAAGGTCCCATGAGCTCTATGATCCTCAATTATGTTTTTTTTTCCTTTTTGTCCAAGGTACAGTAAGAACTCAGATGCTTTAAGCTCTTCAAACTGAAAGTGAATTACTTGAAGATCAGGATAGTCCACATTTCCATTAGATTTTATAGTGACACACTCAGAAGAGGGCAGCTAGGTGGTGCAGCGGATAAAACACCGGCCCTGGATTCAGGAGGACATGAGTTCAAATCGGCCTCAGACACTTGACACTAGCTGTGTGAC
The DNA here is from genome assembly GCF_019393635.1 of Dromiciops gliroides. Classification (NCBI taxonomy): domain Eukaryota; kingdom Metazoa; phylum Chordata; class Mammalia; order Microbiotheria; family Microbiotheriidae; genus Dromiciops; species Dromiciops gliroides. Next base: position 38,028,567 of record NC_057861.1, on the reverse strand, counting down.
CCTGGGCAAGTCACTTAACCTCCATTGCCCCGTAAAAAAAAAAAATTTAAATTTTAAAATTTAAAGAAAACACTCTAGTGACACACTCACACCTCTCACTCCTGTTTCTGTGTTTGTTGAAGAGATGGGCCAGTGACAAAGGAGAAGAAGCCCAAGCCAAAGCCCAGAAATATTGCTGCCAAAGCCTGGAAATATTGCTGACAAACCCCAACCTAAAATACTTTAGAGGACATGGGAATCAGAGAGATGATGTGGTTTTTGGGGGGACATGACATGATGAATAATACAACCAAAATATAGTATTCTAGTGTAATTATTTCCTATTGCTAATTCCCTGGGGCAGGGCAGGAAGCATATATTCTCCATGATCAAAAGAGTAATATGAATAAATACATCCTATTTGAGTTCAATAAATAGTGATTGATGGTAAAGGTAATCTTTCTAGGTAAATAAATATTCCCAGAAAGCAAATCTGTTCATAGGCTATTTCTACAAAATGCCCCCCCAAAAAATAGTTGAGAGAAAAATTCTAACAAGTTATAAAGCATCTAGTCAATGTGACTAAATATAACTGCTTGTAGAACTGTTTTATTTTAATAAATTCATTCAAGCCAGCTTGCTTGTGTTGATACAGCCTAATTCAATTCAACAAACAATTTATTAAATAAATTCCTATCATGTGTAAGATATTAGAATAATAATAGCATACAATTCTATTGCAAGGTTTACAAAGTACTTTAGGCACATTATCTAATTCTACCTTTATAATAATACAGTTGGACATATTATAAAGTTATTATGCTTCCTATTTTTAAGATGAGAAAACGAGGAAAGGAGAACTGATGAAGTTGGTGTGATAGTGATAGAACTAATTATCAGAGGGAGCATTCTTTCCACTATGCCAACGACCCTCATAAGTAATTTTCTAAAAATTACCTGGCTTCTTCTAGAACAGTACCCATTATCTGCTTCTTTTCTCCATGGTTAATATCTTCATTTATATCTGTTCCTCCGAAGATGATTCCAAAAGGTATTTTTTGGCCTGCAAAGTAATAGTAATTTTAAATGGTAAACCACCCCCAAAAAGCAAACACATTTTAAAACGCAGCTTCCCAAGTAGTAAATGAATTGCCCACTATATCATCCAAAGCTACCTTTTCTTTCTTAGTTAAAAGAGGTCCACCACCTATAGTTCTGAATCAGAGAACTGGGCAATCAAGGCTGACTTTAGCTCTTTTTCCCTTGAAGGTCATATGTTGTTGTTTGTCCTTCATTCTCGAAGAGGATCAATGGCATCCTGAGGGTGATGTTCTGACTTGCGGTGAATTGGATTTAAATGGGACAGAGCTGCTCAATCATCAGCCTCACTCTCTCTTCCAGAGTTATTGAGGTCCAGTGGCAAGATAAAAGTCAAGAGAACTGACCGTACAATGGATGACCTTGGCCCTTCTAAATTAAGGATTTTCCCAAGTCCCACCTAGTTTGCCTGAGGCCACACTCATTCCATGACTGAGGGACAAGTAAGTGTTGACACAAAAGATGGTTCAATTTACCGTCACAAAGATATCAACCTGGGAAAGGAAGACACTCAGAGTTTCTGGCCAGAACAGAAAACAGTTGCTATTCTCCCTCATTCTAAGCCATCAAAACCTAAATAATGATGGTCTATACAAGCATTATCCCAATTTGACTCTAAAGGACCTTTTTAGTCAAAATTCATCCAAAGCCATAAGGTTGCAAGGAGCCTTTAATCCATTCTACCTTTTTCTTTTTTTTGATTTTTTGGTTAGAGAGGTGCCTTCTCTTTCAATGTAAAAGGTACCACAGACTATTGTTGACCAGAAAGATCTACTCCCAGATCCCATCCAGTCTCTCTCTAAATTCTCCAAAGATGCTGTCAGGGAAAACATTTTTCTTGTTGTCTCTAGCTAGAACTTAAAAATACAGTTTTGTCATAGAAACAATGTTATAAATAGGTGTCAGGTGTCTAGAACTAGTCCAAAGTTAACCTACAAAATGGATGAAGTAAATCATCCTTTCAATCACACCCCACCACCAATGATATAATATTGATGTGTGCCAAGTAAATTTAAATCAATTCAACATGTTGAAAACTATTTTACATGTAATTGGAAAAAAATTTAAATACTATTTTTAAAAAAATTAAATCAATTCAACAAACATTTATCATGTGCCTATTATATGTAAGGCACTGACAATCTCTGGGGATAATGAGACAACAAGTAAAAAATCCCTTCCGTCAAAGGATTTACATTCTAATTGGAAGTGAGGGATATAAAATGTATACAGATAAGGATTATACAAAGCAATCTGAGGGGGAGAAAGGATAAGATCTACTGTGGAATTGGGTGAAGATCAAGGAAAACTTCATAATGAAGGTTGAGCACTTGGAACTTGGAATGCATTTCCACACTTATGCTGTACCATGGCTGTTGTGTGGTTGAAGGCACACCAACACACACACATACACACACACACACACACACACAATTCTGTACCTGTGGAAAAATGCATCCCTGAGTTCTAAATAAGAGACATAGGCAGGAACTTTTAGAAGACATTTAATTGCCAGGATGGGGACTGCCTGTACATATTAAGGTTATGAAGATCACATCTTAGTCTGAAAAAGTGAATATCACAGTGAAAGCCCTTATTAACATTCAAACCAAAAAAGTTAGAGCACCAAACTCTTAATAGCACTGTTTCAGTATACATATACATATACATATATACATATACATACACATACACATATACATAATGTGTGTGTGTATATGTGTGTGTGTTGTTAGACCAACAAAATGCATCTTTCAGTTCAAAACACTTTCGCTGGTTACTGGAACTTTGGGACAAGTCAAACCTAAGTCTAAATGTTTTTATTTGGGCAAGAGGTTTAACTATGTCCTAAAATTTGATACAGTCTCTTTGATTGGACTGTTAGTTTGAAAAAAAAAAATGGATCAAGGAGCCTCCTGGACAACTCTCTAACTACCACAGTGTGGTAGGCTGGGAAAAGAATTGGTTTTTGATTCAGGGAAACTGGGTTCCAATCCTACCTTTGTCACTTACTACCTATCTCCCAGAGCCTGAGGTAATTCATCTCTAGAATGAGAGATTTTACCTGGATGAATTGTAAGAGCTCTTCCCTCCAGCTCAAAATCTATGATCTTATTGTGAGAAAATAATGGGGGTTTGGGACTCCCTAGAGGCCTGGCTGAGCCTGACCTGACCTTTCTTACAGTCAGCTCAGAGTCAGGAAGTTACCTCCCTCAAAATCACACCTACCTGAAAGCTCTGTTCCCACCACGGGGTGTGTTCTCTGAACTCTGACTTCAGCACAGTCTACTCATGGACTGCCCTCAAATCCAGTGAACTAATAGATTTGAGTGATGCTAGCCAATTAGCTTTGAACAATGCGTATGGGCAGGCTCTGCTCCTGTCCTCAGCAAGCTTGCACAGACATGTGCTCTTTTTGGCACAGGAATTTGGTGAGTGTAGACGCAGCCCTCTAGAGTTCCCCATTTTTTTCTCTTCTCTCTCTTCTATTTCCTAGATAGGCTTCCCTATCTTTAAGAGTCATGTGTGCTCTCTTTACTAATATTTAATATACTTTAATAAATGCTTAATGCCCCAAACTGGGGCAGTAGCCTCTAATTTCTAAGTAACAAATATATGATAAACCCCAGCTAATTTTCCCCAAATGTGGGACAGTAATAAGGTGACCAAATATAGTTTTACTCACCACATTATGATTTAAATTTCAAAACAAGGAAGAGGAATATGAAATAATTTCTAAAGAAGTCCCTATGCCCCACCAAATACATGTATGCATGTGCACGTGAATATACACTGGAGACCCAAGCTTCTATGCAGGGTGGTTCACAGCTGCCTTTTATCTACTGCAGGCTTTTTTATATTTGTTTTGTTTTTAATTATTTGTTCTGGTGTCTGGGGATATTTCTATTTGTATGTCAGAAACTACAAATTCCCATAATTGATTTTGTTGATCCTGGCTTTCATTACATCTTGCATGGGATACTATAATCACCTCCTAGCTGGCCTCCATACCCCAAGTGTCTCCCACCACTCCGGTCCAATTTTCATTTACTCCATAAACTCTAGTGGCTTCTATGAGCTTTAAGATCAAGTATAGGGGGCAGCTAGGTAGCACAGTGGATAGAGCACTGGCCCTGGAGTCAGGAGGACCTGAGTTCAAATCTGGCCTCAGACACTTGACACTTACTAGCTGTGTGACCCTGGGCAAGTCACTTAACCCCAATTGCCTCACCAACCCCCCCCCCAAAAAAAAAGATCAAGTATAAACTTTTGGCATTAAAAGTCCTTCACAACCTTCACAACTGCTCAAATTTATGTTCTTAGCCTTGTTATACATTACACCCTTGTACACACGTGTGTGTTCACACACTTTGTGGTTGTCCTCTTGCTCTTGCTAACACATGATAGTCTATCTCCCACATACTTTGTTTGGGCTATCCCCCTTGCCTGGAAAGCACTTCATCTTCACCTCCTCATTATCACCATCATCAATAAGCATCTATTAAACACTTACTATGTGCCATAAAAGAAAGGCAAAAACAGGGTCCTGCCTTCAAGGGGTTTACATTCTAATGAGTGGAAGGAACAATTTGCAAACAACTCTGGAATACAAGATATAGTTTTGATTGGACTGAAGCAAGGATAGTCTGGGGGTAGGGAGACCACCCAGCAGGCATGAGCCTGAACTTGGGTGGTCCCAGTGTCAGGAGGGAAGGGGTATATGTGAGAGACATTATGAAAGTAGAAAGTAAAGTTGACAGGATTTAGCAACTGATAGGATGGGGCTGGGGACAGTATGTAAGGGAATGAGAAGTAGAGGATGATTCCTAAGGTCAAGCCTAGAGAACTGGGAGGAAGACAGTGCCTTTGACAGTAATAGGGAAATCTAGAAGGCATAAGGGTTGGAGAGAAAGATAAGCAGTCCACCTTTGAACACGCTGAGTTTAAGATATCTACTGCACATATGGTTGGAGAAGTCTGAAAGGCCACTGAAGATGCAAGATTTGAGTGCAGCAGAGAAGTCAGGGCTGTGTAAGTATGCCCCACATCTAGCCTAGTACCTAGCACACAGTAGGCACATAATAAACTCTTGTGGATTGACTGGCTCACAACCACCTTTATTGGGGCATGATCTGGTAGAAAGAACACTTATTATCTGAACCAAGAGATCTGGGCTTCAGTCCTAACTCTGCTACTACTAATTGAGCATGAAAACACACACACACACACAATCTCTAGTGTTTTATTACATAAACGAGGGGCAATGGAACAAAAGATCACTGGTCTTCTGCTCCATCGCTAGTCATGTGACTGGGAGAATCATTTACTCTCTCTTGAAACATTTCCTCATCTACAAAATAAAGGTCATATATAAAAAAGACAGTGATAGGTCTCGTTTATATTGGACTTTAAGGTTTACAAAATGTTCTCTTCACAAAAGCACCGTTAGGTCCTGCAAGGATTGATGTCACCATTTTATAGATAAGGGAAAGAACCTCAGAGGACAGGAATGATTTGCACAGCATTACACAAAGCAATTAAAGTGAGAGAGTCAAATCCAAATCTTTTGACTTCTTACTCTTCCTATTAGCCTGTGTCCCAACTACTTCCCCATCAGCAAAACAGAATTTTTTTTTAAGAAATCCACCAAAGAGAAAAAATTTAGAGTAGATAAAAAGCAAATAGGGCTAATGGGGGTGCCAACAGCTCTCACAAAATTTTCCCAATTAGCAACTTCTTACAAAAGCATAGGAGCAAGCATTTTAAGGGAGAAGGTGCCTAGGCCACCGAGTCTAACCCCCTAATTTTATATATGAGGAAACTGAGGCTCAGTGATGGGAAGTAATTTTCTCAAGTTCACTAAGGTTATCTCGCTTGTTTTGGTCATTGTGTTGGCTAACCATGAATTCCAATAATATTCTTTTGAAAGTATTTCTGTAGCATGAGATATAAGGTTAGGCTTTGTAGTGGTCACTTTGAGAAAAGGCCAAAGGATTTGGATTTAGAATGTGCACTAGCCTTGAAGTAAGACCTCACCTCCCTAGGCCTGTTTCCTCTTTTGTAAAATTGGGGTGATGCCACTTCATAGGGTGGCTACGAGGAAAATGCTTTGTAAAGTATAAAGTGCTACATCAAGGGGAGCTGCTTTTCCCCTTGTTATTCTCTTCATTTACAGAAAACCAGTGATGTCAGGGCTGAAGCAAGAAAACTTATTGGTAAGAAAGATCTGAGTTCAAATCCAGCCTCACACACTTACTAGCTCTGTGACTCTAAGCATGTAACCCCTATTTGCCTCAGTTTTTCATCTGTAAAATGGGAACACACTGGAGAAAGAAATGGCAAACCATTCCAGTATCTTTGCCAAGAAAAAAAAAGTCCACGGGATCACAAAGAGTTGGACATGACTGAACAACAACAATATACCAGGCACTGTGTTAAATGCTTTACAATTATTATCTCACTTGATCCTCATAACAGTAGGAGCAAGGTGCCATTACTATCCCCATTTTGTAACTGAAGAAGCTGAAGCAGACAGAGGTCAAGTGATTCATCCAAGGTCACACAGCTAATAAGTGTCTGAAGCTAGATTTGGACTCAGTTCTTTCTGACACCACGCCCAGCACTCTTTCCCATATGCCTACTGGAATTTGTCTCTGTATATTTCAAGTCCTCTCAAAACAGAAACAAGCCAATAACCAAGACAACCTGAAGAAAGAATGTTAAAATACAGAGAAAGCAAATGTATAAAGTTCCCATTATTCAATGACGCGTGAAATTTTCGACTAGATGCTTTTTGCCCACAAAAATTTAGGCCTATGGTGCTGACTGCCATCAATAAAATGACAGACTATCTCCTGGAATTTCATTAACACAAATGACAACCACCCAGTTTTATTTCTTTCAGGTGTGGAAAAAGCAAGTCATTGTTAAACACACACACAAAAAAATTTAATTTAAAAATGAAAACTTTCTCATCTTCTATTTCTCTTCTGCTGTTGTCTTTTTAACCTTGCTTGCTGCAATTGACCTCGGAAACAACAAATCTATTGAAAGCATTCTGTAGAACTCTCTCTGTATAACAGAAGTATTTCATTTTAAAATACACTGAAATTCTCCTTATTTTGCATGTTTATTTGGTTATTTCTCTTTGTTTTAAGCTTATAATAAAAAGTTCTGAAATTTATAGGTATGTGTGCTTTGGCATTATTTTTTAACACATTATTTATTGGATGTCTGCTATCCCTCCCACATGTGTCTTTCATCCAAAAACCTCCCCCCCATACACGCATACACACAAAAGGCAAAAAATGAAACATCCAAAAAGCACTATATTATTTATTAGAAAGAATAATGTGTTGTTCCCCCAACCCCATTTGCAGACTTGGCCAAATAGAATAATTCCATTTGGATGGGTGTTTAACACCAGTGCTTCAGGCATCACTGGGCATGCTTTGCCTACTGTTGGCCTCTTAAGGTTCTTATAATGAAACAGAAAGAGGTTTACCTTGTAAAAGTCTGCCTCCTCTATACAGATGAAGGGCCAGGGCTGCCTCAAACTTCTCAGCGCTGATTAGGCTGGCTAGTGCAGAGGGGCTTTCAAAGTCAAGGGCATCTTGCAGGATACACGTGTGACCTACGGCTTCTAGATGATCCCTTCATCAAGAAAAGAAAAAGAGGCAGAAAACAAACATTAATATGTTACAGGCTAGCTGTTATGATGAATACTTTAATCAAAATAGATGTTCCTTAATAATTCTTGGTTCCTGAGCTGACCTTTCTGGGCAATCTGGCTTAAAATAGATGTTTTCCCTGGGGAAAAAAAAATCCAGATGGGTGTCACCAATGCCATTTTACCCACACCTGTAGGCTGCCTCACATCTCTGGATGTGTCTTTGCTCCCCCTTGAGACCAAGGATGAGAGTAGGTGCCAGCTTTCTATAGTTTGGTGGCCATAGGACATTCCACCATTTGTCACCATGACATTTGACACATAAATTTCCTGTTGACTCTTTAAATGTGGGCATCCCCAGGTTCGTCTCTCTCCCCACACCCGCTTCCTTGGGAGACCTCATCAATTCTCATGGCTACAGTTGTCACTTCTGTACTGATCATTCCCAAATCTAAATCTCCAGCCCTGACCTTTGTCCTACCCACTGCACCTCAAGAACATCCTCCCACCTGGTTGTACCTCAAAGTTGGTATCACCAAAAATGAAGTCTTCCTCTTTCCCACCTCTAATTCTATAGGGAACAACACCTTGGAATTCTATAAGAATCCAGAGAAGGCAGAGATCAATATAAGCTAGAAGATTTGGGGAGAATAACCATTTATCACCCTTCTGTTAATAGCCCTTCCATTGGTCCTGTCAGATTTTATAAACGTTGGGGTAAATTAAACTAAACTCTTTTTCACACTCAGTCACTCTTCCTTAGAAATATTCTACAGTTAGGGGCAGCTAGGTGGCGCAGTGGATAGAGCACTGGCCCTGAAGTCAGGAGTACCTGAGTTCAAATCTGGCTTCAGACACTTAACACTTACTAGCTATGTGACCCTGGGCAAGTCACTTAACCCCAATTGCCTCACTAAAAAAAGAGAGAGAGAGAGAGAGAGAGAGAGAGAGAGAGAGAGAAATTCTACAGTTATTCTTTCTACAATGTGGGGTTTAGAGACACAGTGCCCCTCTGATTTAGAAAATCTGTGTAAATTTTTTTGGCCTTCCCTTCATAACAGAGAAGTCAGAATTAATATGATCTTAAAAGATAAAATGTGCTGATATTATACAATACATATATTTTATGCATTTCTGAGTTTCTAAACATTTTTGTGTCATCTGCAGCTTCTGCAAAACTCCCCACTTAATTTCTTACACTGACCTGTGATACATCAAAACCGTGATGGGGAAGAGTTGCAATGTGGAAGGGATGACTGTAAATGGTTTTATTCCCACTGCTACTGCCCTAGTTCAAGCCTTCCTGCTTGTATTACTGTGGCTTGCACTACTATTAATCATAATAATTAATATTAATGACAATAACCCTTTGCTTGTGTTACTATTAATAGTCTCCTATGTCTAGTCTCTCTTCTGTCCTACTCTATCCTATTCCCCTACCCTCTGCCAATCTATTCTGTACAGTTGCCAATTAATTGTCCTAATGCGTGATTCTGATCTTGTTAATCTCCTCCTCAAAAGTCTCCATTACTTTCACAATTAAATTATCTTTCCGAGATGACATTCCAAGTCTCTAATCTCATCTTGCCCTACTATCCATTCCACAGTTCTGTGATAGGAGGCCCCCACTGTAAAAGGCCAGTTTCTTGACTATCCCCAAAGACAACATTTCTCTCCATTTCCAGACTTTTGTCCATGTTCTTCCCACTACCTTGAATATATTCTCCCTCTTCTCAACTTAGCGACCTCCTAGCTGACCTTCGAAGTTCAACTTACTCCATAAAGTTTTTTCCCCCAACTCTTTTAGCTTATATTGATCTGTGCCTTCTCTGGATTACAATAGAATTCCGAGATGTTCCCTACAGAATGTAATCAAATGTTCTTGTCTATTTGTGTGATGGCTGTATGTCTTGATTCTCAAATAAATGGTAAGCTACCTGAAAACAAGATCCATGTGTCCTGCTTCTCTGCCCATCCCCTATTTACCTGACACTGGACTGGGCACAGTAAGCACTCACTACATGAAGAATTGAACTGAACTGAATGAGATGCCCTGTCACCATCATATCACACATGACTCTCTTCTAATTTCTAGCATATTCCTAGGTCCAGACTCTAGAAACATAACTCTAGAGAAATGTTAGGAAAAGGACTAAGAATGAAGCAATATAACAAGAGAAATGGAAATCAAAACAAGCCTGATTCTACAAATTGGCAAAGTAGACAAAAGATGGAAATAGTTGATTTTGGAGGGGGTTATGAGAAGATAGGCACACTGGTATATTGTTAGTGGATGTGTCCATCAGTATAACCATTTTGGAATTATGCCAAAAAGAAAAAAGTGACCCTTTGGCCCAGAGATTCCATCACTAGGTTTATATCCTCAGTGAGGCTATTGAACAGATAAAAGAACTTTTTATGATAGCAATGAATTGGAAACAAGGTGGATGCCCATCAACTGGAAAATTGCTAAACAAATTTTGACATGAAAGTAATAGCACATTGCTGTAAAATTATGAATATGAAGAATTCAGAGAAAACTGGAAAGAGCTACATGAACTGCTACAAAGTGAAATAAGCAAAGACAAGAAAACAATAGATACAATAACTACAAGAGTATAAATGGAAAGAAAAAGTATAAAAAAACAAAAGTAAATGTTGCAAAATTAAAAAAACAAGTATGACTTGAAAGAAGAGATATGAGAAGCCACTCCCCAGTCCCAGCCCTTTGCAAGGGTGGGAGGCCCACAAGTGTTTTACATTGTACATATTTTTAGACTTTTTCAATGTATTGATCAGTTATGCTGATTCTTCCCTGTTATTTTTTTTTCTGTCTCCAAAAGACCATTAGTTAAATAGGCTGGCTCTGGGAGGGAGAGGAAGTAGGATACTGGGGGAAATTATAGTGGTGTAAAAAAATAAAATATATGAACAAAACTTTAAAAAAAAAGAATGAAGCAAGAGAACAAGAAAGAAAAAAAGCATCCTTTTTGTTTGCTTGAAACAGAAGTGTATTTTTTTTTATCAATAGCTATTGCAAGGGGGCAGCTAGGTGGTGCAGTGGATAAAGCACAGGCCCTGGATTCGGGATGACCTGAGTTCAAATTCAGCCTTAGACATTTGACACTTACTAGCTGTGTGACCTTGAGCAAATCACTTAACCCTCAGTGCCCCCACCAAAAAAGAAAAATTAGCTATTGCAGGTATAAATAGGTACCTTGAAACATGTCCCACCATCCTCATTTTACAGGAAAATTATAAGGATTATCCTAGACAAACTTTGTTCCTCCAGGCACCATTTCTCTTGTTCTATTTCCTATCCTATTTTCCAAAGCGCTGGCTGTGATCCCTTCTGCTCTATTCTCCTGAGTGAATCTCTGCCCCAAACACTTTCTGTTGGGGGTTCAGTCATGATTCTCTGGACTCATTCTCCAGACTTCACATCCTCCTCCTTAGCAGCCATCTGGTCCTTTCATGGGTACTCTCTCCCTTCAAGCTCTCCTTTAAATGTCCTCTTCTTCCCATTCAAAAGTTAGCTCCTTGAGGAAGGCACTATCTTGCTCTGATATATTTGTATCCCCAATACTTAGCACAGTGCCTAGCACACAGTAAGTATTCATCAATGCTCTATCTATCCATCTATCCATTCCTCTCTCTCTCCCTCACTCTCTCTGTGTCTCTGTCTCTATCTCCCTCCATCTCTGACTCTGTCTCTCTGTCTCTCTGTCTGTCTCTCTCTCTCGCTCCCTCCCTCCTTCCCTCCCAACACAAAGTTCCACAGTTAAGGCAATAAAGGAGGTTTAGGGTGTAAATGTGGCAAATGCTATAGCTGAGTAGCAGAGGAGGAAACAGAATATGATGGGAAGGCACACAGGATGTTTTTTTTAAACTGACCCATAGTAGTATATAAAAGCAACACCGTCCTATCTTGATTCATTAACATGCACTTATTAAATAAAGACACATCCTGACTGTGAGAAAATTATTAATAATAGGGGGCCTGGAGACTCCCAGAGGACCCAGCTGAGAGAACCTGGCCTGACCTTTCTTAAGGCCAGCCCAAAGTCAGAAAGTGACCTCACCCGAAACCACACCCACCTGAAAGCCTTGTTCCAGCCAGAGGATCTGTTCTCCGGGCTCTGACATCAGCACAACTGAGCCAAACCACCCTCAAATCCAGTGAACCAATAGATTTGAATGATGCTGGCCAATTAGCTTTAAGCAGTGTGTTAGGGTGGGCTCTGCCCCTTCCCTGAGAGAACTTATACTCCTTGTTCTCACTCTTTGGCTTGGGAACTTGGTGAGAGCAGACCCAGCCCACTAGAGTTTCCCATTTTTTCTTTTCTCTCTCTTTTCTTTCCTAACTAGGCTTTGCTATTTTTCAGAGCCAAGTGAGCTCTCTTTACTATTATTTAATATACTTTAATAAATGCTTAATGCCCCCAAACTGGTGCAGTAGCCTCTGACTTCTAAGTAACAAATATATGATAAACCCCAGCTAATTTTCCCTACACTTGGGACAGTAATAGGGTGACTACATATAGTTTTACTCGCCACATGACACAGTGGATAGAGAACTGACTGGGAAGACCGGAGTTCAAGAGCCACCTCTGACCCATATTGGCTATATAACTCTAGCCCACTCATTTCCCCTGAGTATTCTAGGTAACAATCTAAGCTAACAAGTTTCTGAGAAGGTACTAACTTGCATTGCTGGAAGGACTTTCCTCATCTGGGAGTTCTCTATTCCAAAGAAGTCACAGGTCCAAACACTTTATTCCTCTTAAATGGCTATTAGCAGCAACTTTTTATCATAGCATCTGACAAATGCAAGAGAAAGGTTTTTGTGACTCTATTTTCATTTCCCCATTGCCTGACCATGTTGGAGACGATTGGTCTTTAATTTCTGATTGATCAGCAGTCAGCAGTGGCTTATTTCACATTCAGATGTTCTGTCCCTACTCTTTCCATCAAGCAATAAATGGGTCTATAAATGCTAAAATTCCCAAGGGATGCTCCTATTTATAAGAAATTTGCCTAAAGCTGCAAAATCTTTCAGGGATGCAAATAATCACTCCTGAGGTATCTGCTTTGTCAGCTCCCTAATTCTGGATATCGTGCTATCCTCAAGTATCAATATTTTCTATTATGTGGCTCTTCAATATGAGGAAAACCTCTTAAGACATAATCTAGATATTCAATTCAAGAAGCAGCATAGTATAGCATAGTATACAGAGTACAGTGGCTGAAGCTATGGACCTAGGGTCAGGAAGGCCTGGCTTCAAACCATGATTCAGACTCTCACTAGCTATGTGACCTTGTACAAGTCATTAACCTATCTGGGCTTCAGTTTCCTCAAGTGTTAAGTGGATGGATAGATGGATGGATGGATGGACAAAGATAGATAGATAGAGAAATGGATAGAGGAATAGATGAACAGAAATGGATAGACAGACAGATATATGGATAGAGACAGATAGCCAGAAAGATAGATGATAGACAAAGAGAGAGATGAAGAGACAGACAGATAGCTGTATAGACAAAGAGACAGATGGATTAAGAGACATATAGGTCTAAGAGATGGAAAGACAGCTGCAGAGACAGAGAGAGACAGAGAGACATACTTAAGAGATAAAAAGGCTTCTCAAACTCATTCAGCAAAGTAACTTAGTTTCCAAACTTACTGAGGAAATAAAAGCCTAACTAGCTCTTCAGATGGGCAACTAGGTGGCACAGTAGTTAGAATGCTGAGCTTGGAATCAGGAAAACTCATCTTCCCGAGTTCAAATCTTGCTTTAGCCACTAGCTCTGTGATTCTGGGCAGGTCACTTACCCCGGTTTGCATCAGTTTCTTTACCTGTAAAATGAGCTGGGAAAGGAAAACTCCCAAACTGGGTCACAAAGAGTTAGACACAAATGAAATGACTGAACAACAACAAAGCTCTTCAAATAAACTGTGCTTCTAATGAGGTTCTCACCTATGGGGAGCCACTTTCCACATGTGTGGGAGGGGTAGAGAAAAGGGAAAGAGGCTAAGAATACAATGGGTCAGTGTTCCATGTTTTTGTTCCTGTATCATCATTACCTAACCCAGTATCTGGTACAAGGTAGGCACTTAATAGATGTCTGTTGCATGAATATTGGTATTTCCTTAGCCCTCAAAGAACTGACTGTCCCAAGGTCACACAATGTCAGTTAATGGCAAAACCATAATTAGACAAATACCCACAAATCCAAATGCAGGACTCCTACCAGTAGCTTATTTGTGTACCAGATCATTAATATGACAACATTTCCAACAAGAGAATTGGGTGTCATTCTCAGAACCTGATTTTAAATAAGGAGAAAACGGAAGCCGACTCTGTTTTCTCTAATCATAAAAAAATGTGTTTCTTGGGGGCAGCTAGGTGGCACAGTGGATAAAGCACCGGCCCTGGATTCAGGAGGAACTTAGTTCAAATCTGGCCTCAGACACTTGACAGTTACTAGCTGTGTGACCTTGGACAAGTCACTTAACTCTCATTGCCCTGCAAAAAAAAAAAAATGCAATTCTTTCCCTTTCAATTTGAACAACCCCAAGTCTTCTCTCACGGGTCTCCCCAAAGTATTCCTATGCTGATGTCACCATTCAGTATTTCTTTTATGTGAGAGAACCAAGTACAATGCACATGTGCCTCCCCCCAAAGCTTTTAGTGTTCATTTGCAAAGGCTCATTGTTCATTATTATATCGTTGTTCCATCAATTCTCCTTCAGATATGCTGATTATTTTTCAATACTTAATATTTTATGAAAAATGAGGTAGCATTTTCTTTAGATTTAAAATGCAGCTACTGTTTCTCCTAGAAAAAAAAAGAAATCAACCCCCACACAGTAATTGTCTAGCTATTTTAATCCCCTACAGAAGTACAGAGACAAAACTTCATCTTTAAAAAAAAAAAAAACTTTTAATTATCTTTTGTTTCTTTCTAAATGCTTGGTAATAGTGAGATCAATAAGAATAACAATACCATGAAACTAGTTTGGGTCGCAAAAAGGAATGAAATATTGAAGAGTAGTCTTCCAACTCATTTCTTCTGTTCTACTTTCTAACAATTTCTGACCACTGACTTCTTTTGGGTTGTTAAATCTAAAATGCTTTATATATTTAAAAATACCTATTAAAGCCTGTCTTCTACGGGAAGGCAGAACAAAAGGTTACCATCTTCTGCATTCGAATGATCTTTCTTCCCAAAGATAATTGCAAGCATGGTGGGCCCTGTGTCCTAACACTGTACCCACCCTTCCGTTCAGCAATCTCTCCTAAAAATCCTTTGACCTTTTCTTATTTTCCAGCACTTTAATCATACTCACAAAAACCTCAGGCTGGAAGGGTGCTTACAGATGTTCAACCCCAGCTCCTCACTTCTAAGATAAGGTCACTGAGGTTTAGAAAAATGAAGTGACACCTTCCTCTCCAAACCCCCAATGTGGTAACTTAGTAGCCCAAGATGGAGACTGTACATTTGATTCCTCATCCAATGCTCTTTCCACTGTTAGAAATTTACTTTGGAATTTTAAAGGGATAGTTTGTTTCCTTTCATTCCTATCATCTGAGTCAACTGTTTTATATCATTTTTGTTGTTTTTTTCTTCTAAATCCTTTCCAAGTTCTATGGATTCAATATCAGTGATATTGATACCTTCCAGTATCACTTTAAAGGAAAGATATTTTATGGTTCCTAAACACTAGATTCTTATGCAATCACCACAAGGGCTGAATCCCTTTTTCACTGGTTCTCCCACTGATGACTTTGATTCAGCTTAATTCTGAATCATCCACCATTGTACTTTCAAATAGCCAGAGCTTTCATGGCATCAGAGATAGCCTTTGGGGGGAAGCTAGGTGGCACAGTGGATAAAGCACTGGCCCTGGATTCAGGAGGACCCGAGTTCAAATCCAGCCTCGGACACGACACTAGCTGTGTGAACCTGGACAAGTCACTTAACCCTCATTGCCCCACCAAAAAAAAAAAAAATTAGAATATAGAGATGGCCTTTGAAGTCATCTAGTCCAATCACCTTGCCAAAGGTGACACAGGTATAATTGGCAGAGATAGGATTCAAACCCAGGCCCCTCTGACTGTCAAGTCAATGCTCTCACATTTGTTCTTCCTCTGCAATTGAACTTGACAATTCTCCTGTGGAACCGAGGTCTGTTTGTTTCTTCCCA
The DNA here is from genome assembly GCF_019393635.1 of Dromiciops gliroides. Taxonomy (NCBI): domain Eukaryota; kingdom Metazoa; phylum Chordata; class Mammalia; order Microbiotheria; family Microbiotheriidae; genus Dromiciops; species Dromiciops gliroides. The sequence continues at coordinate 38,012,611 of NC_057861.1, read as the reverse complement.
TTACTGTAATTTACTCTAGTCACTTTTCATTCCAACCCTATTTCCAAGGAGTTGGCCAATATCCAGAGACAGTGTAAAGATCCAATTACAAGTCACAGAACCTCAGAATCCCAAGGGTCCTAAGATGCCATAGCGTCTAAGCAGGGATTCTGAGAGCTCTAACAAAGACCAACAAACTTCAGGTGCAAATCCAGCAGCAACAAGCTGTTGTACATGGATGGTCAGATGAGCAGCCAAGCTAAACTCAGGGAGGGCCATCCCCAGGATGGCCAGGGAGGGGCAGAATTTGGCAGCCACGGCCTATCTTGACGACCATCTAACAAACTGAAAATGGGGTTACGTGATCTGTATTGCAAGAGAGAGAATCCTCAAAGATGAAAATGCAAGTCTTTTAAGAACCTCCCCTAATATGGTCCAGTATACAGGTCAGTATGTCATGGGGGCTGAGCGGTAAATGCTCACTGAATGAATGAGTGAACCCCTTCATTTTACAGATGCAGAAACTGAGGTCCAGATAGGGAAAGCCATTTGGCCAAGGTCACACAGTTATAGAGCCAGGATGGAAAACCCAGTTCTCCTGACTTTCAGTTCAGGGCTCTTTCCAATCATTTATCCCTATGCAAAGCATGGGGTACATTTCTACCATACCGAGTTGGCTCTAAAGTCACTCATTCAATTCAAAGATTTTTTTAAGCTCTGACACTGCAATGTAATATTCTGGGGTAGATGCACAAAAGGAGAAATGTTTTTATTAAATCGATCCAACAAGCACCTGTTGAGAGAAATGATTATTAAAATAACCAAATATTGCAGAGATCCAGAATGTTTTCCCTTCCCCATTTGAAAATTAGTGGAAAGCTTAGTTTGCTGAAGGACAGTATGGAAGATGAGATGAAATCTTGGCGTTGTTGCCCCATCCAGCTAGAGAAGCTTAAAAACAATTTAATCTAAGATAAATTTGGGTCCATCTGTTCAACTCAGCCAAGTTCTGAGGAGAGGTGGATCACCCCCTTTTGTCTAGATCAGGGCTTCTTAAACTTTTTCTACTCAAAACCCCTTTTCACCTGAGAAATTTTTATGCAACCCCAGGTATATAGGTGTTTAAAATAAGTATATTTTACTGTTGCCAAATTTTTCACAACCCCCACATTCAATTATGTGACCTCCATGGGGCCCCAACCCAAATTTTAAGAAACTTTGGTCAGGGGCAGCTAGGTGATACAGTGAATAAAGCACCGGTCGTGCATTCAGGAGGACCTGAGTTCAAATCCAACCTCAGACACTTGACACTTACTAGCTGTGTGACCCATGGCAAGTCACTTAACCTTCATTGCCCCGCAAAACAAAACAAAAATAAAACAAAACAAAAACAAAAATAAATGGAAAAAAACAAACAAATAAATACAATTAAGAAACTTTGGTCTAGACTGTCTTAGGCTGGGGTAGTCTGGATAAGAGATTAGTCTCTTTGTCAAGGACTAAGTGATCAGTCATGTCTCCCAGCCCCTCATTACAATAAGCCCACCTCTCATTAAAATATTCATTCTTCTCATTAATTGTTAACCAATCAGAATTGATTGCCACCCTCAGGAACACCAACTCTTCCAAAGGCATATAAGCACTGAGGGGGCTCCATGAGGGGTCTTTGGCATTCAAGAGGGTCACTGACCCCTTTTATTAATTATTGCTAGCATGATTTTAAAAATAATTAATTACCCAGAAACCATGTTTCTTGAACTTTTTATACATCCCATCTTAAATGCCTATGGTATGCAAAAGACGGGCAAGGAGAAATAGGATGTTTAGATAGGAGGACATGATCCTTTCATGAAACTTCAAGTCTGAGAGTGCTTAGAATGCCTCTTTTTTTCTCCCTTGTGCCTCATAGAATCCCTTTCTTCCTGTAAGACCCAGTTCAAGTGCCCCTTTCAACAAGAATCCATACCTGAACCCTCCCCCAACAATTGGCGTCCTCCCTCCCAAACTACCTGGTATTTTAATTACTTTGTTTTCTTTATATTTATCTTCTATATTTTTGTCCTTATCTTCATCTCCCCTGTTAAAATGTAAATTCTTTAAGAGGAGCATTTGTTTTCCTCTTTGTGATTCTAACTCCAGAACCTGGCACAGTACCTGGCACATAGAAAGCCCTTTAATACTTGGGCACTGATTGACAGGACAATGTAACACACACACACACACACACACACACACACACACACACAACTGGAAGACATAAGTGCTCAAGAAACCTGCAAAGTGAGCTCTGAGAAGGAGGTCCTTGTGAAGTTGGGGGAGGGAAAGAGTCGGGTCTCATTTAAAATGACGGCGATGACTATGATAGCTACACTTACACAGCACTTCCTGTGTTCCAGGAACTATACTAAGCCTTTACAGTTATTAAGTCATTTGATCCTCACAACAACCCTGGGAAGCAGGTGCCGTTAATATCCTCATTTTACAGATGAGGGAACTGAGACAAACTATGATCAAGTGACTTTCCCGGGGTCACACAGCTTATAAGTCTTTGGGTGAATATGAACTTAGGTCTTCCTGACTCTAGGCCAAGGGTTTTATCTACTGAAGAATTGGCATGTAAAGAATAGGAAAGAGTTCAAAGAAGTGGGAGGTGAGTAGGGATATAGTGAGGCTTAAATGAGATAATGGTTATACAGCATGTGACAAAACTTAAAGCCAGATAAAATGCTTTTTTTTACTCCTCCTCCTCCTCATTATTATAATATCATCATTATTATCACCATTATTGGCTTACGTTCACCATATCTGCAGTATAGCGATGAATCTTACCCTAAATCTTCTGAACTCCTGCTGAGTTCAAGCAATGTTTAATCAGCAAAAGAAAAGGTGAGCTGGTAAATGTTTAAAAACTGGGTTCTCCCAGAAAAAAAATGTATGCACACTTTTAAGTTTAATATAAATTATTAATACTGTTTTGTCTACACAATCAACAAAAAAAGCCTGAATTTTTAGCAACTGCTACATATTAGAGTTATGAGGTGTGAATTCTCGCACTGAAAACTTAACAACTGGCTCTTGTAAGAAGGTTAGAACTGACTCCAGAACAGCCCTAGAGGTAGGCATGGATTTTAGGAGGGTTTATGCCAAATGGCTAAATCATGGAAAATGTTTTTCTTAAAAAGTATCCAACTGACTATGAAAAAACAAGTACACTAGTTCACTAGTGAAATGATTCAAAAGTTTTGAAAAACAATTTGGAAATATATAAAAATAGTTGCTAAAAACGATCATAATTATTGACCGTACAGCAATATTTCTCTCAGGTTTGCCAATGAGGACAATGATGAACAGAAGAGCCAAAAATTTACCAAACTATTTGCAGTATTCATAATAGCCAAATGCTAGAAATAGACACCTTATATATACTCAGCAATTAGAGGGTTACAAGATTAGAGGATACAAAACTCACTCCACAAAACTATAAGAACATGAGAGAATATTATTGTGCCATAGAATAAGAAATATATGAGAAATTTAGAGAAAAATGGGAAGACTTGAAACTAATGCTTAGTGAAGACAGAAGAACCAAAAGAACAAAGTATACAATTAACAACAACACAAAAGGAGACAAAAAACTCAGTTCAAATGAAAGACACAACACTGAATCCAAATTATCAATAGAACACTAGAACATGGCGACACACAATCCTCAACTACTAGGGTAAAGACTCACTACAAGATCTGCCAAGAAAACTAGAAATCAGTCTGACAGGAATCAGATTTAGACCAACATCGCATACCACATACTCAGATAAATGGATACCTATAAATGATCTAGTCCAAACCAATTATTTTTAGAGGCTGAAAAAACTGAGACCCAGAGAGGTCTCCTCTCTCCAAATCATCCTCCCTCTACTGCCTGTCATATTTCCTCAGGATAGGTCTCACCATATCACTACTCTACTCAAAAACCTTCAATGGTTCCATATACATCAAATGCAAACTACTCTGTTTGGCATTTAAAGCCTTTCACTGGCTGGTTTCAATAAATATTTCAATCTTATTCCCTTATTATTCATTACTTGTCATCACATACTCTAGGATGATCACAGGGATCTTTTTTGCTGTTCTTCCCCCACAACAGGTCTCCCCTCCCATCACTCCCATGACTTATGCCATCCTTCCAAGATTGCTTCTTAATTCCTGTGAGAAAACAATGGGTTTTGGAACGCCTAAATGCCCCAGCTCAAGCGAATTGATTTGATTGATTGGATTGACTGACTCTGCTCTTTGACTCACCTGAAATTGACTTTGATTGAAAACACACCCATCTGACTCTCAAGAAGGTGTGTTCTCAGAGGCTGCGGATTCTGACCTCAACACAGGACCACCCTCAAGTCCAGTGAACTAATGTATTTGGGTGATGCTATCCAATAAGCTTGAAGTAGGGTGGAAGGACCGCCTCTCCTCCGGACGCAGTTGGAGCCACAACTGTGAGTTCATCTCTCAAACAGGCTGGTGGTGAAGGACTTGAGGAAGAACCAAGAGAGGCTGGAACTCTAGGCTAGATAGGCCTTTTCTTAACTTTCTGACCCAGGTGTTCTCTTTTACTAATACCTGGTATGCTTTAATAAATGCTTAATGCCCAAAACTGGTGCTAAAGCTTCTAATTTATAAGTAAACCCTAGCTAATTCTCCCTACATTTGGGACAGTAATAAGGTGACCACACATTTAATTTTAAACATCACATTACACTGTGTACACAGACTTGCATGCAGTCTCCCTCATAAGAACATAACTTTGGGGCAGCTAGGTGGCGTAGTGGATAGAGCACCAGCCCTGGATTTAGGGGGACCGGAGTTCAAATCCAGACTCAGACATTTGACAATTACTAGCTGTGTGGCCCTCGGCAAATCACTTAACCCCAATTGCCTCACCAAAAAACCAGGAACTTTTTGAGGGAAGGTACTGTGTTTTTTGGTTTATTCTTTGCCTGTCTTTTTGCACTTACCATTGTTCAGTCAAGGAAGACTCATTATGAACCCATTTGGGATTTTCTTGGCAAAAATACTCGGGTGGAGACAACTAGATGGTGCAGTGGATAAAGCACCAGCCCTGGATTCAGGAGGACCTGAGTTCAAATCCTACCTTAGATACTTGACAGTTACTAGCTGTGTGACCCTGGGCAAGTCACTTAACCCTCATTGCCCTGAAAAAAAAATACTGGAGTGGTTTGCCATTTCCTTCACCAGCTCATTTCACAGTGAGAAAACTGAGAGAACCTGGGTTAAGTGTCTGAGGCTGAATTTGAATTCAGGCAGATGAGTTCCTGTCTAAAGGCCCAGGCATTCTATCCACTATGGTGCCACCTAGTTACCCACTTAGTACATTACTTGGCACCTTGGTAGTGTTTGTCCTTTATTCTTGAAGAGACATGGGGAGGTGATGTCATGACTTGCACTGAATTGGATTTAAGTGAGGGAGGGCCGTGCAAAGTCACCTGTTATACATCAGGATGACTTGATGTTTGAGGTAACTGGTGTTGTGACTTGCCCAGGATCCCACAGCTAGTACATGTCAAGTATCTGAGGCCAGATTTGGCACAAAGTAAGCACTTAGTAAATGCTTGCTTGTGTAACTTTACTGGACTTGTTGAATTCTCCCATCTCTATACTTTTTGTCCATCAAGCTTAAAATATACCTTGACTGTGCAACTTGGAAACCCTAGTTCACTTCAAAGTGTAGAAGCAAAGCCTCTTCTTCCCCACCTCCCCACCCCCAACCTTGACGGAAATAGTGTGAAAGCATTTTAAAATTATCTTAGCCTGAAGCTTTTGGACCAATCTGAAGAAGAAACCCATTATCAGTCTTTCTTTAACAATCAATTTTATTTGCAGTATTCATAATAGCCAAATGCTAGAAATAGACACCTTATATATACTCAACAATTAGAGGGTTACAAGATTAGAGGATACAAAACTCACTCCACAAAACTATAAGAACATGAGAGAATATTATTGTGCCACTCCCCACTCTCCAAACCAACAACAGGAAGGGCTTCTCCCTAAGAGTAATTAGGGTGTGGTACAGGCCTGAGCCAGTTGAGGCTTGACTAATCCACTCAAAAGGGATTAGAGAAATGACCTATGTAACCGAGGCACCCTCTTTAATCATTTCCAGTAAGGGATTAGGGTATTGATTAGACAGTTAATCTCTTCAGTGACTTTAAATCATGACTTCTCAATTTTTTCCACTTGGGACCCCTTTTCGCCATTTTTAGTATATAAAACACATAAACATAACCTTTTACTGTTGTCAAATTTTTTGTGACCCCCCCCCCCCACATTCAATTATGCGACCACACAGTTTAAGCTTTGCTTTAGATCACTAAATGACCATTTCTGGAAGAGCTGTTCAGGTGAGAGACCAGAGCTTCTGTTGCTGAGTTATTTCTGACTCTTGTGAACCCATATGGGGTTTTCTTGGCAAAGATACTGGAGTGGTTTGTCATTTCCTTCTCCAGCTCATTTTACAAATGAGGAAACTGAGGCAAACAGGGTGAAGTGACTTGCCCAAGGTCGCCCAGCTAGGAAGTATCTGAGTCTAGATTTGAACTCAGATTCTCCTGATTCCAGTGTAGCTGCCCAAGAGAATGATTTTCCAGGAGTTTCTTCAAAGATTGATTACTATCTTATGAAATGTAGTCATAGCAAACTTTGTAAATATGCTGCGAAATTTTCCCTGCTTGAGATTTCCTTGTGTCAATGTTGAGGCAGTTAGATGGCATTGCTGTTAGACTACTACATGTAAAGTCAGGAAGCCCTGAATTCAAATCCTCCCTCAAATATTTGCTTACTAGTTTTATGATCCTGGTTGAGTCAAGTAACTTCTCAGCCTCAGTTTCCTCATTTATAAAATGTATATAACAATAGCACCTACTTCAAGGGTTTGTAGTGAACAAGAGATAAGTGTTCTGCAAACTACAAAATATAATGTGAATGCTGGATGTCATTACTATGATTATTATTCCAATAAATGTTAAGGGTTAGGTTCCCATAACGATCCCCTAGAAATGGGGAGATTATTCAAATTCTCACAGTTTATTTCCCACTGAGCTAGACCAATTACCATATTTTCCATACATTAACAACTTCTTTGAATAATTTAACTTTGCATACATGTGACCACTTCACTGAATTCATTCTTTTCACTTAATGGGGCAGAGCAGAGTCCAAAATGACTGGGGTTCAACAGCATGTCAGAGGGCAAGAGGGGGTTCTGCTAGTCTGGACATCTCTGTCTCAGGCAGAACAATGCTTGAATTTAGATTATTGTTAAGTTAATTAAAAATTGTTTCTGACAGGCTTTTGCCTAAAATGCAAAGTGTTGATATTGTGTTTTTCAACAAAAGCTGAGTTTTTTTTGACCTTCTGTTTGAGGTCTCTCCTGATTATTTCAGAAGCTGCTGTATTCACCCAAAAGTTTTGTTATTCAGTCATGTCTGACTCTTCATAACCCCGCTGGGGTTTTCTTAGCAAAAGCAGTTTGCCATTTCTTTCTCCAGCTCATTTAACAGATGAGGAAACTGAGGCAAAGAGAGTGAAGTGACTTGGCTAGGGTCACACAACTAGCTATAAAGTTGTCAGAAGTAGGTCTTGAACCCTTCCTGAGCCCAAATCCAACCCTCTACCTACTAAGCCATGTAGTCTCTCTCCATAACAGGTGCCTAATAGATAGTTTCCTTCATTGATCTCTAAGGACCCATCTAGGTGTGACATTCAACAATTCCCAGTGGTATCCCCAATGACAAATAAGTAATTAAGTAGCAAAATCAATTTTAGGTGTCAGCTTTCTAACTGTAAAACCTGGGATCTTTCCACTATAACATTACCTCACAAGGATGTCATAACAAACAAATGATATATTCTAGATTAAACTTTATAATATTTCACAAGCCTCTGATTAGATTTCAAATGTTTACTTTAGATGGAAGCTCCTGACATTTTTATGAAAGTTTTTTTGTTTTGGGATAGATTATTCCTTTCTAAAATAGGTTATGATCATCCCCAACATAAAAATAATTTTAGGAGATGTGTGAAAATGGATACCTTGATTTGCTTGAGCCCTCCAATTATCCAGATAACCAGAGCAGTTGTATGAGGACTGGCTTCATTGGCTAACACATCAATAATCCTTAGGAAGGAATCAGTACCTTGGAAGCCAAAGACTTAGCTGATTGTAGGATATGGACCTTGTCTTCTGTGATTCCCTAACTTTGGAATAATCTTTCTTTTTTTAATATCTCTTATCAAGACATTTCCTCATAAGGCCTTGAACTGAATTGCTTTTCACCAAGGATGCTTTCTGATTTGTGTATCAAAGGCCACATCCTTGACTCCTGGATTTCCCCCTTCCAACTTCTCCTAGACTCATTTCTTTTTCTTTTTTTTTGAGGCAATTGGGGTTAAGTGACTTGCCCAGGGTCACACGACTAGTAAGTGTCAAGTGTCTGAGGCCGAATTTGAACTCAGGTCCTCCTGAATCCAGGGCTAGTGCTCTATCCACTGCACCACCTAGCTGCCCCTAGACTCATTTCTTTCTAAGCCCACCTTTCCATCCAAATTCCTTACTTCCCTTTGTTCAACTGTATGTGAGCTGTTACCTAGAGTCTTATTCTGGACTCCTAGGCTGGACAGTACCCATGATTATGTCAAATTTTCTTCCCTGCTTCATAAATCTTTCTTTTAATTTTTACAGGCATTGTCTTTCGCTAGTTTCTTTCCCTTTGTGGTAAAAATTAGGAAGAAGGGGATTCAAGAAATTTCAAGAACTAGCCTTTGCATAACATCATGTCACTGCACTAGAGACTTATAATAGTAATGATAATGCCTTATATATTTGCATGCTGCCAAAGAGGTCCATGACACTTCACCCTCCCAAAAAAGGCTTAAGTATTCCTATTCTGTGTGTGTGTGTGTGTGTGTGTGTGTGTGTGTGTGTGTGTGTATGTGGTCAGTCTTTTTTGTAACTATTTGTGACCCCATTTGGGTCTTTCTTGGTAAAGATAATGGAGTGGTTTACCATTTCCTTCTCCACCTCATTTTATAACTAGAAAATATCTGGAGCCAAATTTGAACTCAGTAAGATGAGTCTTTCTGAATCCAGGCCTGACTCTATCCACTGTGTCACCTAGTTTAATGCGAAACCTATGGTGTCAGTATTCTTTATAAATCAACTTTATTTACATCAGATCTTTCCTGTATCTTTGAATCCAGGCAACTTGAGCAAGGACTATTTCCTCCTATATAATGTTAAGACTCACTCTTCTCGAACCCTCTGGAATCTGGCTTCTAACCTCATCATTCAGTGATCTCTTCACTAACAAACTGAAATGGCCTTTTCTCAATCCTCATCCTTCTCGACTTCTCTGCAGCTTTTGACATCTCCCTCCTTCCTTTGAAACTCTCTTCTCTCTAGGTTTTCATCGAGGTCATACTCAGATCTCTGGCCAGGGCCCTTTTTGCTTCCTCCTCTATGCTACTTCACTTGACTATCTTATCAGTTCCCATGGATTCAATTATCATCTCTATGTGGATGATTCTTAAATCTACTTAGCCTGCCCTCACCTCTCGGCTGACCTCCATGCTTGCATTTCCAACCACAGAACAGACATCTCAAACTGGATGTCCTATAGACATCTTAAACTTAACAGCTTGAAACCTGAACTCATTATCTTTTCCCCAAACCCTCCCCACTGCCAAACCTTCCTAATTACTGTCACATTTACCACTAGCCTCCTAGGCTTCTCAAGTTGCAACCTAGTTGTCATACAGTGTCCTCACTTTCTCTCAACCCCCAGATTCAATTTGTTGCTAAGAACTGTAGATTTTTCTCTTCATAACATCTCTCAAATACACCTGCTTCTCTATTCTGAAACTGCCAGGACCCTGATCCATTTCATGTCTGGACAACAGCCTACTGGTTTGCCCGCCTGCCACAAGTCTCTCCCTACTCCAATTCATCCTCCACTCAGCTGCCAAAGTGATTTTCCAAAATCATGGGTCTGACCATGTTATCCTCCCACCCCTACAAACTCTAGTGGCTCCCTATCACCTCCAAGATAAAATATAAAATCTTCTATCTGCCATTCAAAGTCTTTCATAAGCTGCCTTCACTACCTCTCCAGTCTTCTTACACTTTACATCTCAACATGAACTCGAAATCCAGTGACACTGGCCTCTTTACCATTCCCCAAACAAGACATTCCATCTCTTAGCTCTGGGCATTTTCAACAGGCTGTTCCCCATACCTGCAATGTTCTCCCTCTTCACATCTACCTCCCGACTTCCTGGATACTGGAGTGGTTTGCCATTTCCTTCCCCAGCTCATTTGACAAATGAGGAAAGTGAGGCAGACAGGGTGACACGACTTGCCCAGGGTCACACAGCTAGTAAGTGTCCAGATTTGAACTCAGGAAAAAGAGTTTTCTTGATTCAATTCCCAGTACTCTATCCACTGTACCCTCTAGCTTCCAGTCCCCAGTTTAAGGGAAGGAACTGTTTTTTTCTTTTGGGGGGTAAAGGAGAGAGAGGGATTTCCCCGCTTCTAGCACAGTGTGCTTGTACACAGTGAGGATTAAGAAAATACTTATGGGGGCAGCTAGGTGGCACAGTGGATAGAGCATTGGCCCTGGAGTCAGGAGTACCTGAGTTCAAATCTGGACTCAGACACTTAACACTTACTAGCTGTGTGACCCTGGCCAAGTCACTTAACCTCAATTGCCTCACTAAAAAAAAAAAAGAAAAAAAGAAAATACTTATCTCTTTCATTTACTGACCAGTCCTCCTCTCAAATGCCAAATGATTTACCTAGGACATCTCTGATCCCACTCAACACATACACTATAAAGTCATCTCACAGTCTTCCTACACTTTTCTCCTCTATAAATTCCACTATCCACTGACCCTGGGCTACAGGTAGTATCTCAAACACAACGGGCTATCTCCCGACTTGTGCCTTAGCACTGGTTTCCCCCTTCCTCATGCCTCCAATGTTCTCCCTCCTCACCTCTACCTTAATTCTCTTTACTTCTTTCAAGACTCTGCTCAAATCCCACTTTCCAAAGGAGGCCTCCCCCACTGCTAGTGTCTTTCCTCATTAATTACCTCCCAATTGCATTATCTAAAGCTTGTTTTCCAGTTGTATGTGTTTCTTTGTCCAATTATTTGTTTGCTTTTTGTTTACCCATTACACTTGGAACTCCTTGAGAGGAGATCATCTTTGCCTTTCTTTGGATCCCTAGTGTTTAGCACAGTGCCCAGCACATGGGAAGTTCACTTGTTGACACTGGATTTCAGTTCAAATCCACTGAAATAAGAGTTCTTAACTATTTTTGAGTCTTGGACCCCTCTCACAGTACAGTAAAGCCTATAAGTCCCTTCACAGAGCAATGTTTTTTAAATGAATAAAATTAAATCCATAGGATTGCCAAGGAGTATCTTTTTTTTTTCCTCCCATCTGAGTTCACAGACTCCCTGAAACCCAGATTGAGAACCCCTTGCATTAGGCATGTAAAGTCTAAAAGAACAGGCACTGGTTGACCTTTTCATTTATGTAATCCCACAGTGTCATGTAGGAAACTCCAGTCAAGCAAACTCCCTCCACCTATGCAGATCAGTAACTCATCTGTAACTTAGAGTCTTAGAAGCTGTTTAGGGATGCTAAGTTTAAGTAGTTTGCCATTCATACTAGGTTGCCTCTTATTTTGAACATAGTAAATGCTTAATAAATACTTGATGAATATTGCTGAGATCAATTTGCTACTTACTATCCATATATTGTTGTTGAGTCATTTTCCAGTCATGCCTGACTCTGTGTGACCCCATTTGGGATTTTCTTGGCAAAGATATTAGAGTGGTCTGCCATTTTTTTTTCCTCCAGCTCATTTTACAGATAAGGAAACTCGGGTAGAGAGGGTAAAGTAACTTGCCCAGGCTCACACAGCTAATTAAGTGCCTGAGGTCATATTTGAACTCAGGTCTTCCCGAGTTCCTGACTCCAGGCCAAGCACACTATCTACTGGACCACTAGCTGTCCAGTCTCTCTATGACTTTGAGCAATTACCTTCTCCCTCTTTGGACTTCAATTTCTTCATCTATAAAATCAGACATTTGGGCTCAATGGTTTCCAAAGTCCCTTATAGTTCTAAGTCGATGTTACCTTTTTCCCCCTTTAAGATGCTACAAGGATAAGAGGGAAGGCAGGCACAATCATGGGACGTGGGGGCTGAAATTACTTTGTATATGTTTTGTATTTATGTAACTCTATACATGTTTCCTCTTCATAAAATGTCATCTCTTTGCTGGGTAGAATGTTGAATATGGAAAAAGAAGGCCTGAGTTCAAATCTCAACTAGCCTACTTACCACCTATGTGACCCTTGACAAGTCACTTGTCTCTAGGCCTCAGTTTTGTCAATAAAATGGGAAGGGTTTTTTGGTGGTTTTTTTTTTTTTTGCACTTCTAAGGTCTTTCTCAGCTCTAAATCTATGGTCTTATGAGCCTCTCTATATACATACCACTACTCCAAAGGGAACGCAAGCAAATGTACTCTGAGGTCCTAGAGCACATTTCTAGCCTTATGGTGTGAACTAAATCTTTGCTTTTGTCTTTCTATCACCAGGCATAGTGCCTGGTACACAGTAGTGTCTATGCTACTGGAACAGGAAAGAGAAAATATAAACTTTTGTGAAACATAATATCAAAAAGTAAAAGGAAATTTCAGAAAAGTATACAAAGAAGATAATGCTGTTGATGTAAGATGGAATAAATTGATCAGATGGATCATGAGTCGTCCCAAAAGAATTACAAGACTCAGTGACTCAGTTTCCCAAATTTAATTGCAATACTGTGAGTGACCACAGGGAGGGCATCATGAAGGTGTCTCTCGAATAGGGAAAGGAAAGACAATTAATTATATTTATAGTATGGATAAATTTGATTATCAGTCTCAATATAATAATCTCCACCTTAGGGAGGTACAAGGGAGGGCCTCTCCTAATTTGGAGTTCCTGGGGGCTTAAGCCAACCCCTGAGCTGGGTACCTTTTTCCATGGAGGTGTGTTTTGGGGGTTTACAAGTCATAAGGTGATTCTGGGGACAAATTTGGCCTTTTCTGCGCATGTCACCTCAACTTGCCAAGGTCAGAATATCCCTATATTTTTCATTCCCAGGCCTAATTTCTATAGCCTGTCTCTACGTTTTTGTTATAGTTAAGATCTCTATGACCTGCCTCTTTATGTTCTTGTTATAAGTGGTGATTAATGTGGGTAACAAGAGCCTAGACCCTGCCTTGAATTAATGAAGGCCCAAATCTTAAATTATTCATTAATCCCTGGGACCCATAAGTTATAACCCCTCTTGGAACTCAGATCTAAATTCGAGCTCCAGTCTTAGGTTTTTCTGCTTATTCCTTTTAGGTATTATTGACAGCTACTATTGATAGATTATCTGTTAACCCTTTTGACCTCCTTCATCACTTTTACTACAGTTTTCAATACAGTATATGCCTTTTTAAAGGTTTTGTATAGAACAGAGATTCTTATGTACTTGTAGAGAATACAAGTTAAAGTCACACAAAAATGCATTGAAATATTAATTATTATAAATCTGATCCATCAGGGTCACTTGATCATTCAACAAAGCACTTATTTAAGAACTATATTTGCTCGGAACAATGCTAGACCTTGGAAAGAAAAAGACAAAAAGGAAATAGTCCCTGCCTTCACAGAGCTTACCTTCTATAAATACATACATATTTGTTTTTGTTCAGTCATTTCAGCTGTGTCTGACTCTTTGTGACCCCATTTGGGGTTTTCTTGGCAAAGATACCAGAGTGGTTTACCATTTCCTGCTCCAACTCATTTGACAGATGAGAAAACTGAGGCAAAGAGGGTTAAGTGACTTGCCCGGGGTCACACAGCTAGTAAGTGTCTAAAGCTGTATTTGCACTCACCAAGAGGAGAGAGAGACAGAGAGACAGAGATATATATAGATATATATAGATATAGATATAGATATAGATATATCTATATCTATATATCTATATCTATATATCTATATATATATATAGAGAGAGAGAGAGAGAGAAAGAATATTCCAAAGCGGGCAGTGTACTTCCTCTGGCACATATTCTTTTTTTTTTCCCACATATTGTCTTGAAAAGTTGCCTAGACCTAGCATTGAGAGAGGTAAGTACTTGTCCTGGGTCACATTGAAATGACAGAACTTGAACCCAGGTTTTTCTGGTTTCCTAGCTTGCTCTCCATATACTACCTGTCTCTTTTTCTTGATGAATTAATGTCTCATTGACTTGAATTAAGAGTGTGTTAATGGGATGGATGGTGTATTAATGGGGGAAGAGGCATGATAAAGGGAGGGAGGGCAATTTAATGGAATGAAGGGCATTTTAAAAGGCAAGAAAACATATTAGTAGAAAAGGGTAAAAGCATCCAAAGAATTAGGGGGAGAAAATGAGGCATGTTAATGAGTTGGGTGGAGGGTATATTACTGGAAGGAGGGTATATTGATGGGAAGCAAGGTCATATTAATAGGGGAGGGCCTAAAGCACAATTATGGGTGGAGGAGAGGGCATATTAGTGAGAGAAAGGGTATATTAATAGGGGAAGGCCTAAGGCATATTAATGTATGCTATCGGAGGGGGAAACTACATATTATTAGTGGCATGTCAATGGCAGGAGGGCATTAAGTGCAAGGGGAGAGAAGGCACATCGGTAGTAGAAGGGTATAGGGAGTATTAATAGGAAGGGAAGGGAACGTTATTGGAAGGAGATGGTGCACTGATTAATAGGAGGGCACATCAAAGGCAAGAACATTAATGCACAGAAAGGTGCGTTTTCCCGGAGGGGAAGGAGGGCACTGATGAGGACTATGAGGCAATGGCAGAAGGGTACGTTATTGGAGGCAGAGGATGCCTTCATTAATGGGGGAAGGCAGATCAAGGGGCAGGAAAAGGTGCATTAATGGGATCAGGGCATATTAATAGGGGAGGGCAGAAGGCACATTCATGGGCAGCGGAGCGTGCGTTATGGAGGGGACATTAATGGGAAAAAGGATATATGGGGGAGGGGAATTGGCGCCTCAATGGCACATGAATGGGCCGGGGCCAGGGGTCCTCAGTGGGGCTCCAGGGGCCCTCCCTGGCGTGGCCAGGTGAGAGTCGGGCCTCCCTGGCCTTGGGGACAGGCTGAACCGGGCTGCACATCCTCCTCCTCCTCCCCCTCGTCTCCTCCTCCTCCTCCCCCCTCCGGCCCCCGTGCCTCCCCGCACGTACCGGATCCGCGCGGCCGTCACGGCGTTGCCGGTGTGCGCCCGCAGCACGGCCAGGAAGAGGATCCGCATGATGCCAGTCGGGACACGAGCTACCCTGGCCATGGACCGGCCGGCCAAGGCTCCCGCTCCCAGCACCGCCCCCAGCCCCAGCCCTGCCCCCAGCCAAGCCCCGCCCCCACCCCGATAAGCCCCTCACCCAGCCCGCTCCCGCCCCGCCTGTTGCTAGGAGAGAGCGCGCGCGGTGTGGCCGAGGGGAGTGCGCGATCCCTGCCGAGGGTCTGCCTCTGGCTCTGCGTGCGCCCCTCCATCTGCGGGAGCGGCCTGTACCAACCGGGAAAGGTGGAGGGAGGTGGGGAGCCAATGGAGGTGAAGCAGTGATGCTCCGGGCTCATCGAGCATCCCAGGGCACGAGCGGCCCCTGGTGCCAGGAGGAAGGGAGGAGGGCAGCGGGCCATCTCTGGCCAACTTGTCTCCAGGTTCACCAGCATCCTTTAGTATTGCCAACCCCTACCCCCCATCCCCGGAAGTAATCTCTCCCTCCTGGAGTTTCTCACTGCTCACTTGAGGGTTCTTAGACCTTTCAACCATCTCTTAAACTTCCCTTCATGTGAGCCAATCAACTAACTTTCCTTGATTGCCCCATTTGTGCCAAGCACTGTGCTAAGAGCCGAGGATACAAAGACAAAGACAAAACCCTCTTTTCCCAGAGAAGAGTATAAGCTCCTTGAGGACAGGGACAGGACTTTTTTTTTTTAACTATCCTATCCTGGGAAGTTAGAACAGTGCTTTGTATGCAGTAGGCACTTAATAAGTGTTTCAGAATCACAGTCTCTCAGGAGTTGGAAGGGAGCTGGGTTAGGAGATGTTTAAGGGATTACAAAAATAAGGTCATAGAAATGTCCTTGCTACTTTCTCTGTACTGGAACAGGAGTGGTTAGAAACTGCTGGGGTTTGGGGAGGGGGTCTTCTTCCGGAGGATTGGAAACTGCTGGTCAGAGTAGTGTGGGAGCACAGATCTTCCCAGATATTGGCATAGTGTATAGAGCACTGGACCTTGGGTCAGGAAGACTGGAGTTCAAATACAACCAAACACTAGCAGAGTGGCCCTGGGTAAGTCACTTAACTTCAGTTACCTTGTCTGGAAAATGAGGATAATAAAATCACCAACCTTCCAGGGTTGTTGTGAGACTCAAATATTTGTAAGGTGCTTTGTAAATCTTAAAGTGATGTATAAATGCCAGCAATTCACTATCCCAAATTTGGACAAGGAGTTATTTTAGCCTTAGTTTGCAGACTCCCCTGGTGGGGTTACTTGGTATATCAGGGGAATAGAGTGCTGAGTTTGGAATCAGGAAGACCTGGGTTCAAATTTAACCTCTAGCACTTGCTAGTACTATGATAATGTGTTTAATAATGTCAATGACTTTCTAACATCTCTCTCTGGATCTAGTTTTCTCATCTCTAAATGCGATAACAATGCCCATAGCAGGGGCAGCTAGGTGGCACAGTGGATAGAGCACCGGCCTTGGAGTCAGGAGTACCTGAGTTCAAATCCAGCCTCAGACACTTAACACTAGCTGTGTGACCCTGGGCAAGTCACCTAACCCCAATTGCCTCACTAAAAAAAAAAAAAAATTAAAAAAAAAAAAACCAATGCCCATAGCTACATTACAGGGTTAGTGTGTCTAGAATTAGGAAAAAATGTATGTAAAGCCCTTTGCAAGACATAAAATTGGAAATATCATATTGTTGTTGTTATTACCTCCCAGACAGCATATTTCTACTTTCTCTCTCTCTCTCTCTCTCTCTCTCTCTCTCTCTCTCTCTCTCTCTCTCTCTCTCTCTCTCTCTCTCTTTTTGGTGGGGCAATGAGGCTTAAGTGACTTGCCCAGGGTCACACAGCTAGTGAGTGTCAAGTGTCTGAGGCTGGATTTGAACTCAGGTCCTGCTGAATCCAGGGCTGGTGCTCTATCCACTGTGCCACCTAACTACCCCTCCACTTCTTGATAGCCCTAAGAATTGAACTGAATCACCTGTGTCAGATGCTTCTCCGGATTTGTGGCCAGCTATCCCCATTTGAGGGGAAATTTAAGGCACAGACCTTAAATTTAGAGGTGGAAAGGAATTGGATGTAGGCAGAGATCTAGATTCAAATTTGAATTTTGTTACTTATTACCTGAATGACCTCAAGTAAATCACATCATCTCTCAGAGCTTCAGGTTCTTCAGTAAAATTAGGAAAAAGAAGAGAAAGTCAGGAACAGGGTGGGGAGGGGAAGTAGGAGGTGGAATGCCTTACATTTCTAAATAAGTCATCTTATTTAGTAGTCCCAGTGTATATCTTGCCACTGGACCCATATGGCTCTGGAGAAGAGTGTGAGGTTGGTGACCTTGCACAGCCTCCCTCACTTAAATACAATTTAGTGCGTCATGACATCACCAAACAACAACAGCGACAAAGTGATCTAATCCAAGTCCATTATTTTTCAGAAGATAGGATTTTTTTTCTTTTTGTTTTCTTGTTTTTTGTTGTGACTTCTTTTGGGATTGTCTTGGCAAAGATATTGGATTGTTTTGCTATTGCCTTCTCCAACTCATTTTACACATGACAAAACTGAGGCAAACAGGGTGAAGTGACTTGGCCATGGTCACACAGCTGGTAAGTGTCTGAGGCCAGATTTGAATTCAGGAAGAAGAGTCTTCCTGACTCCAGGCCTGGTCCTCTGTGCACTATGGCCTCACCTGGCTTCCCAAGATAGAATCTAGAGCTGGTAGAAACCTTAGAATTAATCTAGTCCTATCCTTTCATTTTACCAGTGAGAAGACTTGAAATCCAAAGGGCAGGGACATTCCCAACGTCAGTTGCATAAAGATTTAGTACAGGATTACAATTTGTCATGATAAAACTTTAATATTTTAGGAAGTAAGAGTAATCTATAATAAAATTCCTGGTTAAGAGAGGAATAAATTAATTTCCCACAACTAATAAAACGTCAGTTCCCTAATCCCCAGATTATTGTTTACCTCATTTTGTACAGTAGTCATTTTGAACTCCTCAATAAAAATTGATTTAAATTAATTTTGCTGAACTGTTTTTGTCTTTCTTTTCTATTTTATTCCTTGTTACCGGGGATGACTTTGGGTAGAGGAAATAGAAGGATGTGTCTGGAAACAAAATTGACATAAAAACGAAAGATCAAGAGTGATGAAAAAAATTAACATAAAAAACTAATAGAGGGGCAGCTAGATGGCACAGTGGATAGAGCACCAGCCCTGGAGTCAGGAGTACCTAAATTCAAATCTGGCCTTAGACACTTGACACTTACTAGCTGTGTGACCCTGGGCAAGTCACTTAACCCCAATTGCCTCACTAAAAAAAAAAGAAAAAAAAACCAGTCCCTGTCTACAAGGGGTTTACATTCCAATGGGAAGGACAATATGCATGTAGATAGATATGATCAAGTCAGTTAATACTTAAAGAGATTCATTCAGGCTATCTTCTATAAGGTCAAATATGGAAACTTAAATACTTTGGCCACATAATGAAAAGACGTGACTCATTTGGAAAAGGCCTTGATGTTGGGAAAGATTGAAGACAAAAGGAGAAAGGGATGGCAGAGGATGAGATGGATGGATGATGTCATGGAAGCAACAAACATGAACTTGGACAGATTTAGAGAGATAGTGGAGGATAGAAAGGACTGGTGTGCTATGGTCCATGGCGTCAGGGTTGGACATGACTGAGTAACAACAACAGGTATGTCTATACAAGGCATACATAAAGTATAGCAATGAAAGGTAATATCAGAGGAAGAGATACTACCAGCAGAGGGGGAATGACCAGAAGAGGCTTCCTGCAAAAGTTAGTGTTTAAGCTGAATCCTGAAGAAAGCCAAGAATTCTAGTACTTTATAATTTTCATGAATTTGCTATATTTGAAAAAAAAAAGTCTCCTCCCCCATGGCCAACTTCCTGATTAGGTAGGTTCAATGGGGGGGGGGGAGATGGTGGGATTGACAGTCAGATGTCTAGGTTGTGGTAGTATACTAAAAATCTCTTTTTCAGGTTCCATAGAAATATTTAGAAATAAATATTTCTCTGGTCTAAAGGCCCCTGCCAGACTTGGCCCCTCCCCTTAAAAAGATGGGTGATAAATTGAGAACAAAAAGGCCTTTCCTAGGGAAATGAATTAAGTAAGCATGGCAACTAAAATTAGAACTAAGAGTACCAGAGGCTGCTTAGAATCATGACTGGGTAAAGATGTATTTTTACATATTAACATATTGCCTATTTTTTTAGAATATAAAAACATCTTCCTTCTTTTTTTATGTTTTATTTTTATTGATTTTTTTTTTTTAGTGAAGCAATTGGGGTCAAGTGACTTGTCCAAGGTCACACAGCTAGTAAGTATTAAGTGTCTGAGGCCAGATTTGAACTCAGGTACTCCTGACTCCAGGTCCGGTGCTCTATCCACTGCGCCACCTAGCTGCCCATCTTCCTTCTTCTGATTTCCCATAAGTGTTACCTCAAAGTTCTTTTGAGGAAGAGAATGGGGTGGGAGGTAACTATGCCAGTCTGGACATCTCTCTATGTCTGTGTTTCTGTGGTCTCCATCTCTCCTCTCCTCTCCTCCTCCTCTCCTCCTCCTCTCCTCTCCTCTCCTCTCCTCTCCTCTCCTCTCCTCTCCTCTCCTCTCCTCTCCTCTCCTCTCCTCTCCTCTCCTCTCCTCTCCTCTCCTCTCCTCTCCTCTCCTCTCTTCTCCTCTCCCTTTCCCTCCCTCCCCCCCTCTCTTTCCTTTTCTTCTTTCTTTCCTCTCTCTCCCTCTCTCTGCTTGCTCATTTTCTCCCTTTCTCTCTCAGAAGAAATGATGAAGACATTCAATTAATATATAACTCAAATAAAAGTGTTTCTGGCAGACTTGTATTTAAAATGCAGTGTTCATATTTTTTTCCTTTGAAATCCTTGGAATCCTGAAACTGCTACTTAAGCTGTGTGACCCTGAGAAAGAAACATCCCCTCTCTGAAACTCATTTTTCTCAACTGCAAAATGAAGATATTGAACTAGGTGATCTCTAAAGCTCCTACTGATTCTAAGTCTATGGTCCTTATGTTCCACACTTAGCCAGGCAGACATACAGCCTGTCACTGAGCCTATATGAAATTTTTCCATTTAGATAAGACATAATTACCATAACTTGGGCTCTGCTGACAGAACCTTTTAGACCTCAGGATCATCTTCAAATTGCCATGAAGCACAATAGGAGGGATTTTGTGGAGGAATATATGCCATTCAAACTAACCTACTTTCTCTTCCCTCTACATTATATTCCATCTCCCCTGTGCCTTTGCATATGCAGACCCATATGCCTGGAATACCATCTCTCCTCACTGACACCCCTTGGAATCCTAGCTTCTTTCAAAACTCAGCTCAAATGCCCTCTCTAATGTGAGGCCTTTCTTAATTCCACGCCACCCCCCCCCCCCGCCCCCCCCTTCCCCCCCGGCCAAGATTAAGAACACTTTCTTTCCCTGGGGTGGTAGGGGCTTCCCGATGCTCCACTTTCATTGTACTGGTTGAATCGAACCACAGAATGCTGTGGAACCTCCGAAAAAGCTCTGTAATTGCTCTCTATGGCAAACTTGTGGAAAGACTCGGATAAGATTCACACAGGTTAGACAGGCTTGGCTGGGTTGTTTTTTGCGTTATTGAAGGGAAGAACCAAACCAATGAAATTACAGATTCATTTGGAGTGTAACGGGTCTCTCCCCTCAACCCTACTAGAATTAGAAAAGAAGGTGAGTTTTGGACAGGGAGAGAAAAGAGCCCTGTTACGATTCTCTAGGAGAGTTAAGCTTATGTTGCATTTGGTGTATTTTGTATTTACTTAGGGACCCTCCCCTCCCTCCCCAGCCAATCCTCTTACCAGTAGAATGTAAGCTCCTTGAGGCCAGGGACTGTTCAATTTTTGTCATTGTATGCATGCTGCCTTAGCTCAGGCTCTCTAGTAGGCTCTTAATAAATTCATGTTGATATTGATGAATGAATGAATAACACTAATAGTAATAGTAATATTTCTACAGCAACTAAGTTTACAAAGCACTTTTCTCACTGTTTCTCCATGAAGATAGTAGTCTAAGTATTGTTAAGGGGCCTCTAGGTGACACAGTGGATAGAACACCAAGCCTGTAGTCAGGACGATCTGAGTTCAAATCCAGTCTCTTTCCAGTTTTTTTCCCCTTTTAATCCCCACTTTGAGATCGGTAAGTTGTTTTGTTTCTGACTATTCCCTTGCTGGTATTATCCTCATTTTTAACACCTCTCTACTCATGATGAACCCTGTCCTCTCCACCTGTATCCCTGTTGGCTTTGATGTACTTCTACATTAAATTTAATGTGTGTGTGTGTGTGTGTGTGTGTGTGTGTGTGTGTGTGTGTGCATTCAACTCTCCTTTTGAATTTCAGAAATGAGTTAGGTTCATCTAATGCCTGCTCCCCTTACTCCTTCCTCCATGTTCCTATACAGATTTGGTCTGTTCATCTGGAATGCTTGAAAGTCCTTCATTCCATTCAAGCTATATATTTGTTTACTTTGTAGAGTTATACTTAGCTTTTCAGGGTAAATTATTCTTCATGGTAAGCCTATATCTATTGTCTTTTAAGATCTCCACTAATTCATGGAAAAAAAGCTGCCATGTCCTGTGCGATCCTGAATGAGATCCCTTGGTACTTGAATTTTTTCTTTCTGACTGTTTGTGGTATTTTTTTCCATGACCTGGGAGCTCTGGTCCTGGACATTCCTGGAACTTTTCCTTTGGGGATTAGTTTCGGGAATTGATGGGTAGTTTCTTTCTATTTTGACTTTTCCTTCTGGTTATAAAATATGTGAGTGGTTTTCATTTATCATTTCTTGAAATATACCATCTAGGCTTTTTAAAACTATGTTTTTTAGGGATTCTAGGATTCCAATGATTCTTAGGTTCTTTCTACTCAAGGTCTTTTCTAAATAGATATATAAATATAGATAGCTAGATAGATGATAGAAGATAGATAGATGGATGGATAGACAGACAGACAGATAGACAGACATATACACACACACACACACAAATGCCTATTCCTTTTCTGGTATTATGCTCTTAATATCCTATTGAGTTTGATGTAATTATGACATGAGTGTATATTGCATACACACATATGTACTTATATGTATTATAGGTATATATATATATATACATCTTGACAGATACTTTACCTTCTGTTTCTTCAATTTTCAGGTTTTGTTCTAATATTTCTTACTGTCTCATGGAGTCATTGACTTCTATGTGGTCCATTCTAATTTTCAGGCATTCCATGACTTGTTTAAGGTTTACCACTTTCTATTCTAAGCTATTTATTCTCCCTCCAATTTTTTATCCAAAGCTTTTAGTGCATTTTTAAACATTGGCTAAATATTCACTTAGTCCTTGTCAAAAATCCATTTTTTTCTTTTGAATCTCCACTTACAGTTCTAATGGTATTATTCTCTTGGATTTTGGTGGTGTCTCTGAATCTGTGATGATTCTAAGTGGCCCACATTTTATTCTGTTTGCTCATCTCTCCAGTCTTAGCTCATACATTAGGGCTTTATGCCAAGGGCATACCCCAATCCCTTGCTTCACTTTAGGGTCTTGCTTGATCTTGATGTTGGTCAACTGAGTTTCTGTGCTGGTCTCCCTTTTGAGGTGTTAGACATTCTTGGAACTTTGAGGTTCAGAGTGCTGAAGTTTGGGGACTCCCTATGGCATATCAAGACAAGACTGGTCGGGGTGAACCAGTATGAGCACCGATGCGTGCTGTGCTGTGTCCCTATTGTGGATTTCTGAAAGCACTGTGACATTCCTAGAGGAGCCCTCTTCTCTTATTGCTTCTGTATACAGAGTTTTGCAGGCCACACATCTCACATCTCTGGTCATGCTGGAAGGGCACCATCATGTGTTACCTATAGTGGTGTTTGCTTTGCTATAGACCTTCTTATAGCCTGTTAGCTTCTGGTGTGGTTCTAGAGTGGATGAAATAATTTTAGTTTATCACTGAATTTCTTGATCATTATTCAGCCCAGTGCTCTTTTTAGGTTTTTGCTGGAGTAGGTATGGGAGAACTGAATTTCCTGCCTCTATTCCAGTAGTCAAGCAGGCCAGAAGTCCAACTTACAGTCCTGGAGATTTGTCTGGTATAAGGACAGGTTCAGTGATCAGTACCAGGATCACATAGCCAGTATGAATCAGAGACAGGACTTGAAGTTGGGTGTTTCTGGCTCTGAGGCCAGCTTTCTGTCTATACCAGAGCTGCCTCTCATAATGATGCAGCAATTATAAATAAATTATAGTTAAGACAAGCATTTTTAGGGTGGGCTGATGCCAATTTATATCTCTATAGCACCCTAACACAAGCATTTTTAGGGTGGACTGATGCCAATTTATACCTCAATAGCACCCTAACACAAGCATTTTTTTTTTTTTTTACAACTTGCTAAGTATTATCATCCCCATTTTACAGATGAGAAAACTCGGAGGAGGAAAGCGACTCATTTCAAGGTCCCACGCTTGGCAAATGTCAAAGCCAACATTCCAATTCAGGTCTAACCTGACTCCAGATCTATAGTTTTTTTTCCACTTCCACAATACTACTATCTCTCTTAAATTCATCACTATTCCTTTTGTGATATCTCTTGTGGTGCAGGGGTGGAGATGAAGGGGACATCAACTAAGTACCTACTATGTATCAGGTATTGTGCTAAGTGCTTTATGAATATTATCTCATTTGATCCTCATGACAACCTTGTGAGGTAGATAAAAAAAAATTATCTCCATTTTTATAGCTGAAGAAACTGAGGCAGACAGAGATGAAGTGAATTGTCCAGGGACACAACTATGAAGTGTCTAAAACTGGATTTGAACTCAGTTATTGAATATCTATGTTATCTTGAATTTGCCATCTCCTGTATTACCTGTAAGATTATGTTACAGAATTTTTCTCTTTGTTTATGAAATTTTTCTTCCTTCCCAGTTCCTTTTTCTGGCTTCTCTGAATTCCTTCAGATCTTAGCAAATAGCCTACCTTCTGTAAGAAACTTTTCCCAGTTCCCCTTAATGTTCATGCTGTCCTCTGAGATTATTTCCAATTTGTTGTACATATATGTGTGTGTACATGTATACATATAAATGCATGTTATTTGTATGCATGTTATGTAAATGCATATTGGATATACATGTATGCATATATTATATGTACATAGTTGTTTAAATGTTGTTTTCTCCCCTTAGACAGTGAGCTTTTTGAGAGCAGGGGCAGTTGGTGGTTTTTGCTCTTTTTGTATCCTCAGGGCTTAGCACAATGCCTAGCATATGGTAGGCACTTCATAAATACTTGTTGACTTGACTTGAAGACAAAGATAATTAGCATACTGTCATGTTCATAGCAAATGCCCAGTGATTAAATAGTTGAAAGATTGAGGAGTTTCATTCTTGTTTTATTCACATTTATAAAGGGATCAAAATTGGGTCTGGTTAGAAATAGACTAGAATTAGCTTCCAAGTCACGAGGAGGCACTTTTTCTCTAGATGAAGTGTCAACTTTGTTTCCTTTTTCATAAAAGCATTACATCTTATGGAGAGTGCCACCTGTGAGAGGGGGAAAGAAGCAAAAGCCTGTTTCTCAGAGTGGTTTCAGATTTTGCAGCTGTTCCTGTTTCAAGGGTACATGGAGGTCTGACACCATGTTTGCAAATGAGCAGATTTCAGTGGCTTGACTGCTGCACACACAATCTCTTCTTCCTCTTTTGTAATCTGGAGGTGAGAGTGACATTTTGATTCACTTTTTCCAAAGTATAGAAATAGTTACCAGATTTTCTTCACATCATTCTGAATCTAAAGTCAGTAAATACCAGGGTACCCTCAAATATTAGAAAAAAAAAATAACTGGGAAAGTGTATGGATGGATTCGCTTTCTTCATTCCTCAGAATCACAGTTTCAGAATTGTAAGTTATCTCAGAGTCTACTTAGTCAATTGATAAACAAGAGTTTATTAAGTGACTACTACGTATCAGGCACTATGTTAGGCAGGTGGGGGTAAATGACACAAACTCCTCATCCTCAAGAAGTTTGCATTCTATGGGGAGAGAGTCATTCTACAAATAAAAGCATGTGTGCATACATATGTATAAATTTACACACATAAATTTCCCCCCAAAACAGCATTTCTATATGTGAGAAAATATTAATAATAAGTGTCTTGGGGGGACCCAGATCAGTTTTAGCCTTTTCTCTTTCCCACTTCGGAGAGATCAATTCTTAGGAGGAAGTTATAATCTTGTTCCGGGATGATCTAAGGAATGGAGAATAGACTCTTTTGTCTAGTTCATTGAGTTGATGGGATTAAGCCACACCTAGATAATGGACTTTGCCTCAAGACCCTTGGGGAGAGTCTTTTTGGAAATACTCCCCTGCTGTCATCTGTAGAGCTCATTTTAATATGGACCACCTTCAAGTCATGCCAACCAATGGAATTGAATAATACTAGCCAATTAGCTTTGATCAGTGTATAGTAACCTGCCTCTATCAAAAGAGGATAAAAGCCAAGAACATGGAAGGTTCCTGGCTGTCACCATCTTGAAACACACTCTTGGCTCAGGAAAGATGTGGGTTAGTAAGCACTCTTAGGACAGGATAGACTGGTAGGACATGGGCTCTCTCTTAGAGACAATATGACACTGGGGTATTTTTTCTCAGGACTCATGTTAAATGCCATGATATTAATTATTTTCTAATATTTAATATTAATTAGTAATAAATGCCCAAATGGGTGCAGTAGCCATTAATATACAAATAGCCATTAATATATAAGTAGCAAATAATTTAGCAAACAATCTGGTGACCATAAAACACATATAATTATAATAATGAATGAAGAATAGCACTTCCAAACCTCAAACTATATAATAAAGCAGTATTCATAAAAGAACAGAGAGATAGAGCAATGGAGCAGATTAGACAAGGTAGATTCAGAAACAATAGAATTCAATAGCCATGGTTTTGATAAAATAGAAAATATAAATTAGCCAGGGAAAAACTTAATTTAATACAAATTGTTGGGAAAACTGGAAAATAGTCTGATAGAAATCAGGCTTTATACCACACTCCATAAATACATGTATTAAATATTATACTATTAAAAATTAGAAAAGAAACATTGTCTACCTGTTATAGCTATGGGTAAAAGATGTATTTCTAACCAATCAAGAAGACAGAGGCAATTACATAAGGTAAAACAGACCAATATAGGCCCATGGATTTCCTTGAGTTGGGACACTATATTTTTCTTTTCTTCCTTCCTTCCTTCCTTCCTTCCTTCCTTCCTTCCTTCCTTCCTTCCTTCCTTCCTTCCTTCCTTCTTTCTTTCTTTCTTTCTTTCTTTCTTTCTTTCTCTTTTTCTTTTTTTTTGCAGGGCAATGAGGATTAAGTGACTTGCCCAGGATCACACAACTACTAAATGTCAAGTGTCTGAGGTCAGATCTGAATTCAGGTCCTTCTGAATCCAGGGCTGGTGCTTTATCCACTATATTTTTCTGAAAGAAACTTAAAACTGTAATATCATTTTGGTTTCCATATCATACTGATGATTTGTATTGAGTTTATAACCAAGCTAAAGCTTTCATATCTATTTCATAACAACTGTTGTCTAGCCTTACCTCATTCCAACTTTCCTTTTTTTCCCCCAGTTGTTCAGTTGCTTCCAATCTTCATGACCCCATGGACCATAGCACACCAGGCCCTTCTGTCCTCCACTATTTCTCTAACTGTCCAAGCTCATCTTGTTTCCATGACACCAGCCATCCATCTCATCCTCTGTCTTCCCCTTCTCTTTCTGCCTTCAATCCTTCCCAACATCAGGAGCTTTTCCAATGAGTCCTGTCTTCTCATTATATGGTCAAAGCATTTCAACTTCAGCTTCAGCATTTGATCTTCTAGTGAATAAGTAGGCTGAATTATTTAAGTTTTGACTGATTTGATCTCCTTGCTGTCCAAGGTACTCTCAGAAGTCTTCAGCACTGCAATTTGAAAGCACTGATTCTGCAGCACTCAGCTTTCCTAATAGTCCAATTCTCACAGCCATACATTGCTACAAGAAAAACCATAGTTCTGACTCTGACAAGGTGTTGTCTCTGCTGTTGTTCAGATTTGCCATAGTTTTCCTTCCAAGGAACAAGTGTCTGTTTAATTTAATGACTGCAGTTACAATCTGCAGTGATTTTTGAGCCCGAGAATATAAAATGTGACACTGCTTCCACTTCTTCTCTCTCTATTTACCAGGAAGTGATAGGACCAGTTGCCAAGTGTACAGTGGTTCTCTGTTCCTCTAGGTTAAACTACAATGGCTCTATTTGGCATTTAGAGACTTGCGCTATCTGGCTTCAGTCTACCTTTCCAGACCTAGACCATGTTACTGCCCCACACAAAATCTATGTTCAAGTCAAATTGGTTTATATGCTAATCTCTTTTCCTGAATTTTCTGGTCTAGCCAAATGGTGGTTTCTTTTTTTTCTTTCACATATAGCATCTCATCTCTCACCTCCCACCACCATACCTTTGTACTGTCTCCCTATCCAAGAATGTACTCCCTCCTCACCCACCTCACCTCAAAGCATCCTTCAAAATAAAGCCTTTCTAGGGACAGCTAGGTGGTGCAGTGGTTAGAGCACTGGCCCTGGAGTCAGGAGGACCTGAGTTCAAATCCGGCCTCAGACACTTGACACTTACTAGCTGTGTGACCCTGAGCAAGTCACTTAACCCCAACTGCCTCACCAAAAATAAATAAATAAAATTAAGCCTTTCTGAATAGCCTCCAATCTAACAACCTTGTATTTATCTTATATTTATTGTGTTGTTATTGTTATTGTTTGTCTTTCCTTCTCAAAGAGAACCATGTCATTGGGGTGATGTCATGACTTGTACTTAATTAGATTTAAGTGAGGGAGGGCTGTGCAAGGTTGCTAACCTCACTCTCCTCCAGAGCCACCTGGATCCAGTGGCAAGATATACAGCAGGATGACTGGGGTTTGCCCAGGATCACACAGCTATTAAGTGTCTGAGGTTGAGATTTGAACTGGGGTCCTCCTGACGCTAGGGTTAGTGCTTTATCCACTGTACCACTCAGCTGCCCCGTGTATTGTATAAATATTCAGTGTGTATGTGTGTATAAATACATGTACTTGCTATCTCCTTGAGAGGAGGGAAGATTTCTCTTCCTTTCTTTCTTCCCTCCTTCATTCCTCCTTCTCTCTGTTCCTTTTTTCTTTTTCTTTTTTCCTTCCTTCCTTCCTTCTTCCCTCCCCCACTCTTTCTTTTTTTCTTTTTTTTTGCAGGGCAATGAGGATTAAGTGACTTGCCCAGGGTCACACAGCTAGTAAGTGTCAAGTGCCTGAGGCTGGATTTGAACTCAGGCCCTCCTGAATCCAGGGCCAATGCTCTATCTACTGGGCCACCTAGCTGCCCCTTTGCCCCTGCAGCCTTTCCCAGACCCCAATAATGTCCAGACTGTCTACATATTTCTCCTAACCTAAGAGTTCTAAGAAATGAAGCCACTCCCCTATAAATGTACCCAAAAGTTCAGACAATGCCATGGTTTTCATTCAAATCCCAATTTTTTTTAGATGAAAATAAAGAAATCCCGGGCCTGGAACCTTGGGCTCCTCCTATGATATAAGAACATGGAGTTCAGTGGACTCATGAGAAAAAACAATTCCCGCCTCCCCCCAGGGAAGTGCTTTTCTGTGGCTCAGCCTCCCTGTTTACTGCAAGGACCTTTGCCCTGACTGATGGATTGACTGATGGTCTTTTTTTGGCTTAGCTGTCATGGAGAACAGTGGGTAGACCCAATGCCTGGTCCTGGAGAAAACCACCATACCACCTCATTGATCTTGACTATGGGCCCCTTCCCCTGTGGCTGTATCACACATCCTGTCATGTCCTTCCCCCCCCCCCCCGCCCCCCAACAAGTAGCCACAGGAAGACCTCATGTGCTCTTCCCTTAACCTCATTATGGAATAAGCTTCAGGAGAAGGGAAGTTGTTACAATTACCCGTGTACTTATAGTATCTCCTCAGGAGAATGGGAGCTTCTGGAGGGCCAGGACAGCTCCACATTGTTTTTTACAACCCTACCTCTTAGCGCTCTTCCTTGTATCTGTTGTGTTGTTATTCGGTAGTGTCTCCGGTCATGTCCAATTCTCCTTGAGCCCATTCGGGGTCTTCTTGGCAGGGATACTGGAGTCGTTTGCCATCTCTTTCTCCAGCTCATTTGACAGATGAAGAAAGTGAGGTATACAGGGTTAAGTGAATTGCTCAGGGTCACACAGCCACTAATTGTCTGAAACTTGATTTGAACTCATGAATATGAGTCCTCCTGACTACAGTCAGGACCAGCACTCTGTGCATTATGGCGCCACCTAGCTGCCCCTACTTGTAATATGCTCTTGACAAATACATTAATTTAATTGAACTGAATGGAGCAGAAGAACAGATGGATTTGGTTTCTAAGCAGGACCCTGGTTGGAAGCCTGGCTTTGCCAATGAATACCTACATCATCTTGGTCAAGTAACTTTTTCTCCTCTATGCCTCAGTTTCCTCAACTTTAACATTTAGCCCATGGCTTCCCTGCTCTAGAGCCAGACTTCTAAGGTTCCTCCCAGATCTAAGTCTATGATCCTATGATCATGTCACCACTTTCAACAGAGAAGATAAAGGAATGACACTTGGATGACTCGGCATCGGAGCAGGGCCTCCAAGAGGGCTAAAGCAGCCATCATAATTCAAAGACAAAGTAAGGTCTTTGACTTCTCTGGAAGTTACTTTCTAGCTTCAGTGTTGGACACGTCTTTTAAAATTTTGTTTGGAAGCACTCACCTTCTGTGTCTCTCTTTTTTTCTTTGCAGTGGTCTTATCTCCCTGGCACAGTATATAGAGCAGTGGTCTGGGAGTCAAGAAGACCTGAATTCAAATGTGACCTCAGATACTTACTGGCTGTGTGCCTCTGGGACGGTCACTTAACCTTTTTTGCTTCAGTTTCCTCCTCTGTCAAATGAGCTGGAGAAGGAAATGACAATTCACTCCGGTATCTCTGCCGAGAAAACCCCAAATAGGGTCAGAAAGAGTCAGACACAATTGAACAACAATTAGAAGTTGGAGGTCAAGAAAAGCTTCATATAGAAGGTGGTACTTTAGCCAGTTCTTGAAGAAAGACACGGATGCACCAAGGTAGAAAAGCATATTTAAGGCATGAAGGAAAGTCAGTGTAAAGGAAAGAAGATGGAAATAGTGTGTTGTGTTTGAGTAACAGAGTGAAGCCCAATGTGTCACATTGTCATAGAGTAAAACAATCTGATAGCTTTCTCTGCTGCCCCCCCCCCTTTTTAGTCTTTTTTAAGTCTGTCTTTGTCTTCTCAGAGCTTAACCCAATTCCTGGTGCATAATAAGGGCTTCATAAATGGTTTGTTGACTGAATAATTGACATCTTACTGATTAAATTTGAGTTAGTAGCAGATGGAGAGGGTCAAGGAGGGAATGGTCATTTATTAAGTGTCTACCACGTGTCAGACCCTGTGCTAAGCACTTTACAAACATGGTCTTCTTTGCAGGAGATCCCTCTTCAGAGGGTTTTCCTTTCTTTTAAACATTATTTTTATTTTATTAAATGTCACCTAATTCCATGTTTCAAGTGGTTTTAGAAGAAGGAGCCTAGGTATGGATATGTATTACAGGGTAGTGCTTGGGTTCACATGGGAGAGAACTGAGGGAATAAGTGGACCCTTTCATTATTTGGTCAGCAAAAATCTACTTAGCATCCTCTATGTGCCTGACACTGTGCTGAGCCTCAAGGGATTCAAAGAATTGTTGTTGTTGTTCAGTCATTTCAGTTGTGTCCTACTCTCCATGACCCTATTTTTGAGTTTTCTTGTCAAAGATATAGGCATGGTTTGCCATTTCCTTCTCTAGTTTATTTTACAGATGAGGAACTGAGGTAGAGTTAAGTAACTTGCCCACAGTTATATAGCTAGTAAGTGTTTGAGGTCAAATTTAAACTTATGAAGATGAGTCTTCCTGATTTCCATCCCACTGCTCTATCTACCATGCCCCTTAGTTGCCCAGGGGATACAAAGAAATCCCCCCCAAAAAAAACCCCTCAACCCCCAAACAAGCATATTTACTGGCTTGTAGCTTCAATGGAAGGAACAGCTTACAGCCAGTCCTTAAGCCTCTGCCACTGCTGCTGTCACTCATGCCACCAGGAGGAGAGAGACTCCAAAAGAGTCTGAGACTCCCCTCAGCAAGCATTTAATCTCCCCCCCCCCCTTTTTTTTTCCTTCAAATCTGCCTGTGGAGAGTGGTTTTCTCCTTCTGACATCAGCAGTACATGTCACTTCAGGGCAGGCTAGGTGTGGCCCCTCCCAATGAGTCAACCAAATTACAATAATCTTACCACAAAAGCCTGAAGAGGAATGGAAAAAAAAAAGTCAGCAAGCTTTATTAAACACTTCATATATTCCAGGTGCTGTGCTTAAGCGTGAGGATACAAAACAAGGCAAAAACAGGGTCCCTACTCTCAAGGAGCTCACATTCTAATTGGAAACACAACATGCAAATAACTAATGTATGCACAAGACATATGCACACAGTGTAAATGGGAGTTCACCTCAGAGGGAAGGCCCTGGCACTGAATGGGTCTGGAAAAGGATTCTTACAGAAGGTCAAATTTGCAACAGGTCTTTTTAAAAGTTTTGTTTAAATTTTTATTTTTACGCAGGGGGAAAAATCAAACATACATTTAACCCAATTTAGTTGCAAGTTCCTTAGCTTTTGCCTTTTCCAGCTTGGCAATACGGGCTACTGACTTTGGACCCAGAATGTTGCCACCCCAGTGATGACAGATCTCATCATATATGTGGTTGTAATTGGTTTTGATGGCTTCTGCCAGCTTAGCCAGGGCTCCCTTATCTTCAGGGTTAACCTGTGTGAAGACAATGCTTGTCTTTCTGTGAACTAAGCAACCCAGCCTGGCTTTACCTTTAATAATACAGTAAGGAGGGGGTGGCTAGGTGGCACAGTAGATAAAGCACCAGCCCTGGATTCAGGAGTACCGGAGTTCAAATCTGGCCTCAGACACTTGACACTTACTAGCTGTGTGACCCTGGGCAAGTCACTTAACCCCCATTGCCCTGCAAAAAAATAAAAAATAAAAATAATAATACAGTAAGGAACTCCCATTTTTTGGCACAAGGCAGGAAGGGAGACCACTAGCTCAGTGGGGTCCACATCATGTGCCATCACTACCAACTGTGCCTTCTTGTTCTCCACCAGGGTAGTAACAGTGTTAACACCTGTCCTGAGGACAGGTGTGTCTCTTAGTGGGAACATCTCCTTTGCCTTCAGCTTTTTGTGGCTTTTTGTTCATCTCGAACCAGCAGCCTTTACTTCTTCTCTTGCTTTGTCCGAGGTCTGTACTTGTGAGCCAATTTAAGCAGTTGAGTAGCTGTCTGATGATCCAAAGCCTGGGTAACTGGTTAATTGCTGGTGGTACTTTCTTTTCTTTTTTTTTTTTTTTGGTGAGGCAATTGGGGTTAAGTGACTTGCCCAGGGTCACACTGCTAGTAAGTATTAAGTGTCTGAGGCCGGATTTGAACTCAGGTACTCCTGACTCCAGGGCCAGTGCTCTATCTACTGTGCCACCTAGCTGCCCGCTGGTTGTACTTTCAAACACTTATAAAGGATAGATCTTTGATGCTGCAATCTGATGTATCGAGGCCATTTGATAAATTGAGTAAGGTTCCTTTTGGACTGGATGTCCTGACCAATGCCAAAGTTCTTGGGCCACTTCTCAAACAGAGGATTAACCACTTTCTTGGCCTCTTGCTTCTTTACAACAGCAGGGGCCGGAGCCACCTTCTTCCCTTTTGGCATCTTGGCTGGCAGAACGAGATGCAATGGTCTTGATAGAAGTCAGGGAAGCTGGGAGGTAGAGGTGAGGAGGTAGAGCATTCCAGGCAAATTGACAGCCAGTGAAAATGCACAGTCACGAGATGAGGTGTTGGGTTTGGGGAACAGTAAAGAGGTGAGCTTTGCTGGATTATAGAACAGTACCAGGAGGCAAGAAAAATAGATATTATATTTGCTTCTAGATACAATAGGGAGCCACAGGAGCTTGCTGAGGAGTTGAGGACACAGGGTCAGATTTTTGCTTTAGGAAGATTACTACTTGGTAAGTTGTTTTTTTTTTTTTTTCTGAAATCATGCCTCAATCTGTCCCTTCTTCAGCTTCTACCAGTTGCTCTTGGTTTTATCCTCTGAGACAAAGCAGAACAAATCAATTTCCTCTTTCGTGAGATAGTCTTTCAAAAAAGGAAACCACAAGGGTAGCTAGGTGGCGCAGTGGATAAAGCACTGGTCCTGGATTCAGGAAGACCTGAGTTCAAATCCGGCCTCGGACACTTGACACTTACTAAATGTATGACCCTGGGCAACTCACTTAACCCTCATTGCCCTGCAAAAAATAATAATAATAATAATAATAATAATAATAATAATAATAATCTCACAAAAAAAAACCCTGAAAGCCCAGGTACCCTGTCCCACCTTGGGAAGAGAAGCTTAATTTCTGAGCTGAAAGGGAGCTGGACCATTCCAACCTTCATGAGATTACTTTCTAAAATCTCCCTAACAAGGGGTCATCTGGCCTTTCCTTGATGACTTCCATTGCCTCTAGGATAAAATCAAAATTTCTCTTCTTAAAATAAAATAAAGAGAGCACCAGCCCTGGATTCAGGAGTACCTGAGTTCAAATCTGACCTCAGACACTTGACACTTACTAGCTGTGTGACCATGGGCAAGTCACTTAGCCCCCATTGCCCTAAAAAAAATTTAAAAATAAAATAAAATAAAGAAATAAAAACAAACAAACAATTAAATTAGAAAAAAGTTTTTTTCCTCTGCTTAACATCCAGGTTCAAATGAACAGATTTTAGTGACTTGACAACTCACAACCAGAAGTAGCTTCTTCCTCTTTTGTGAGGCCTTTGAGGGGTTCATCCCAAATCAGATTATTCCCCCTAGGATAGCTCTCATTATTGGGGAGTCTTTCCTATTATCAAACCTAAATCTTCCTCCTCTCAATTTCTACCCATTGCTCTACCCCTAAGGGCCAAGAAGAACAAAAAAAGTCCTTTAAAACAAAGCAAAAAAACCCTGATTTCCCACAACAGAACATAATAGAATAGAGATTATCTGGCCAGTGACAAAAAACAATGGGCCTTTTTGTGATCTGTGACTTCAGACTGAGATTGCATGAATAGCAGCCAACATCCTGTAGCTGGTTCATCTTGGGCTCATGATCAGCTAAACCCCACCAAGTCCTTTTCACAGACACTACTGTCAAGCCAAGTAATTCAGAAAGTTAAATCAGTCAGCTACCTGAACCACCAATTCCTGATCTAAAAGCATTACAGATAAAATTAATTTTGCATTATTTATGCAGTGGTTGCCTCAGACACTGGATAATTGGAGGCTCATCGAACATTTCTCACTTTCATCTTATTTGCAGTGGAAGGAGTGCTGGGTAGTCAGAAGACCTGGGTTCAAAGCCTGGCTCTGCTACTTATTACTTGTGTCCCTTTGGTCAAGACCCTTAATTTCTCTGGTCTTCAGTGTCCTACTCTATAACATAAGAGGGTTAGACCCTAGGATCCCTTCAGGCTCTAAATCTAAGATCCTATGAAGTCTAATCCTTTCTCCACTTGATAGTCCTAGAAATACCTGAAAATAGCTAGAAATATCTAAAGGAGTGGTCATGTCTTCCCTGCTCTATCCCCTTCCCACCTCCATGGGTTCTCTCACTTAGGCTAAATATTCTTTTTTTTAATTTTTTATTTTTTAAATGTGATGCCCAATATCCTGCATTTATAGACCTAATTCCCCCTGGTTCTGCATTCCTTTGATCTTCTTTTGACTAGGCAGACAATAAGCATTTATCTATCTATCTATCTATCTATCTATCTATCTATCTATCTATCTATCTATCTATCTATTTACTTGTTTACTTATTTGTTTATTTACTTATTCATTCATTCATCCATTCATTTACCTATTTACTTATTTATTCATTCATTCATTTATATATTTATTCATCTATTTATCTATCTACCTATTTATTTATTTAATCATTTATTTATTTTGCGGGGCAATGAGGGTTAAGCGACTTGCCCAGGGTTACACAGCTAGTAAGTGTCAAGTGTCTATGGCCAGATTTGAACTCAGGTCCTCCTGAATCCAGGGCTGATGATTTATCCATTGTGCCACCTAGCTGTCCCAATTCTTTTTTTTAAAAGGGGCTGGGAAAGATTTATTTGAAGAAAGTATATCAAGAGATGACATAATTTACATTGTCAAAAAATAATTTCACTATGATAGCTCAAATCAGGTAAAATTAAATATGATGGGTAGAGGTATGTTTAATTTATTATAAATCATTTATTCAGTATAGTTATTTCATTAAAGTTGTTTTGTCTCTATACTCCAAAGACCATGTAATCTTTTTATCTAGCTTGAGGCTGAAACCTTCCATGTGTTCTCTGCCCCAATTGAATGTGAGCTCCTTGGAAACAGTATCCTTAATTTTTTGGGGGGTGGGGGTAGGGTGGGGCAATAAGGGTTAAGTGACTTGTCCAAGGTCACACAGCTTGTAAATGTCAAGTGTCTGAGGCTGGATTTGAACTCAGGTCCTCCTGAATCCAGGGCCATTGATTTATCCACAGTGCCACCTAGCTGCCCCATAGTGTTCTTAATTCTTTCAACCTTCCTCATATGCCATGATCTTAGTACAGTTCTTGGCATGTAAAAAAGAGTCCAGCAAATGTTTTTTCATTTATTTTTGTATTTATTTGTTCATCTTAAGACTCTACCATCTTGGGTCTCTTCTTCCGTATGCTGTCCATACAGACATAGATACACAGAGATACATCATATTGATTCACCCTTATCTTCGTCACTAGCATTTAAATAGCACTTAAAGTTTTGCAAAGCATTTTATAAAATATATTTCATAAATTGTATTTAATTATTAAATTTTATAAAATATAATCACAATCCTACAAGGAAGGTGCTATTATTATCCTAATTTTAGAGATGGAGATTAAGTGATTTACTTGACCTAGGTCACACAGCTAGTAAGTTTCTGAGGCAGGATTTGAACCAGTAATATTATTGTGCCATAAGAGAAGAAAAATGGAATGAATTCAGAGAAACATTGGAAGACATATGAGTGGATGCAGAGAAAAGTATGTAGAACCCAGTGAACAATATGATGACCCCATTAGACTTGATGCTCCTTGAGAGCAGGGACTGTTTTTCATTTTTCTTTATGTCCCTGGCCAGCACTTAGCACAGTTTCTGGTACTTAATACATTTATGTTGGTTTGACTTGACTCCAACAATTAAAAGACAACAAAAGCCAGCAGAACTCTGATGATGCAGTGATCACTCCTGACTTTCAAGGACTTGACAATGAAACAAACCTTCCTCCTTTCAGTACAGGGGTGGTGACCTATAGGTGTGAAATGAATCATGATTTAACATGGTCAATATGTTTGCTTATTTTACTTAATGGTCCCTTTTATTATGGAACCAGTTACTATGGGGAGAAGAGTAACATTGAGAAGAAATAGTGATATAATATAAAATGTATCAATAAAACCTCTTTTAAAAAGTTACTGTGTCTGGGGGCAGCTGGGTGGCACACCGATAAAGGTCCCGCCCTGGAGTCAGAAGGATCTGACTTCGAATCTGACCTCAGACAATTACTAGCTGTGTGACCCTGGACAAGTCACTTAACTCTGCCTCTCCACACACCCCTCTTCCCTCCAAAAAGTTACTGTGTCTGAAAAATTTATTGCCTTATGAACGATGCCAGCATTAGATTTGCAGCTCACTTCCAGCTCTAAACCTGTGACTCTCTGGTCTTTTGAAAATGGAGCGGGGCAGATCCTTAGACAACAGACACTGCTTCTATAGCCCTACTTTAGCAGATCCTCAGACAACAGACACTGCTTCTATAGCCCTACTTTACAGCTTGGTAGGATACACCCGCGCTTGTGCTCTGCTGGCCTGACAATTCCAGGGTGATCCGCACACCACAAGAAAGCCTCCAAAGAGGACGTTGGTGGCCAATTTCTCACATAACAGCTATAAAATGTGTATAAAGTAAAATTGTTTTTTGTTTGTTTTTCCCCCTGTGAGCAGTACTTGTTTGCTTGGGATCTTTCCCTTATTTGAGGTTGCAGAGAAAAATGGGACATTTTTTTTTTCTATCCTGTGTAAAACGAATGTTATTTGCCAGAGAGAGCAATGCAACATATTGACTTTGGCAATGTCTAGGTGATAAAACCCCATCCCTTAGCATCTTTCATCATACGTGGGGTTTGCTTTTATAACATTAATAAGTGAAACACTGTACTCCTTTATTGCTATCACAGTTTTCAATCTCTGAATCATCAATCCTTCCCATAGTGCTGACTGTAAACTACAAATGCATTTGTGTGTGTGTGTGTGTGTGTGTGTGAGAGAGAGAGAGAGAGAGAGAGACAGAGAGAGACAGAGAGAGACAGAGACAGAGAGACAGAGAGAGAGACAGAGAGACAGAGAGACAGAGAGAGAGACAGAGAGAAGGATGACAGACTATTTCTTATCATGACTTAAATTCCACATGAGTAGAAACTGGCCCATATACCGATGTAGCAATATTAGGATATTGAACCTTTTCTTCCTCCCTTTAATCTTTATTGGACAAAATAGTATGTCCACCCCCCACTCCTCTACCTCCAGGGATATGCAATATTTTGGATGGATTGGATAATGGGGAGAGACTGAAGAAGGTGGGGCTGAGGGAGGGCCTAAACGCAGAAAGAAGTAGCAATCAGAAAAGAGGAATTTGGAAGCAGGGAGCTGGGGAGTTTTGCCTTCATCTTGTATAAGGGAGATGACTTGGAAAAATTGATGAATTCTGGATGTCTCCTGGAAGAGACAGTAGACTTGATCTGCTTGTCCCTCACAGGCAGCACTAGGAGGGAAGAGTAGAATTTGTTAAGAGGCAGGTTTAGGGGCAGCTAGGTGGCACAGCAGATAAAGCACCAGCCCTAGATTCAAGAGAACCTGAGTTCAAATCCGGCCTCAGACACTTGACACTTACTAGCTGTGTGACCCTGGACAAGTCACTTAACCCTCATTGCCCTGGGAAAAAAAGAGGCAGGTTTAATGTTTTAATTGCCTATTAGAGTTAGCCAAAAGTGGCTAGGGTACTGTGTTGCTACTCATAGGAGGTCTTTGAGTGGGAGGCCAGATGACCACTTGGGAGGTATATTGTAATGGAGAGTCTTACTCATGCATTCATCCAATAATTCAGAAAGCATTTATTAGGTACGTACTATGTATCAGGCATCAAGAATACAGACAAAAAAAGAAATACTTCCTGCCTTCAAGGAACTTGCATTCTTTCATTTATTTTTTTGTTTGTTTGTTTAAAAGTATTTTATTATTTTCCAGTTACATGTAGAAATAGTTTTCAATATTTGTTTTTATACGATTTCCAATTTCCAATTTTTCTCCCTTCTCTTCCCCCCTCTCTAGACAGCAGGTAAGCTGATATAGGTTATATATATATATATATATATGTATGTATATATATATATATATAAAACATTAAACATATTTCTGCATTAGTCATGTTATATGAGAAGAATAAGAGCAAAAGGAAAAACCTCAAAAAAGAAAAACAACAGCACCAAAAAACAAAAGAAATAGTATGATTCAATCAGCATCCATATTCCATACTTCTTTTTTTTTTTTCTGGATTTGGAGAGCCTTTTCCATCATGAGTCCTTTGGAACTTTCTTGTACCATTGTATTGGTGAGAAGAGTCTAGTCTATCACAGTTGATCAACACATAATGTTAATGATACTATGTACAATGTTCTTCTGGTTCTGCTTATCTCACTCATCATCAGTTCATGCAAGTCCTTCCAGGTTTCTCTGAACTCTTCCTGCTCATCATTTCTTACAGCACAATAGAATTCCATTACATTCATGTACCACAACTTGTTCAGCCATTCCCCAATTGATGGGCATCCCCTCAATTTCTGATTCCTTGCCACCACAAAAAGAGCAGCTATAAATATTTTTGTACATGTGGGTCCCTTTCCCTTTTTAATGTTCTCTTTGGGAAAAAGATACAAAAGTGGTATTGCTGGGTCAAAGGGTATGCACAGCTGTATAGCCCTTTGGGTATAATTCCAAATTGCTCTCCAGAATGGTTGGATCAGTTCACAGCTCCACCAACAATGCATTAGAGTAAGGAACTTACATTCTACTGCGAACAGAGGTCATTGAATGATAGGCTAGAAAGAACCTCAGAACACATTAGTCCAGCCCTTTCATTTTACAGATGAGGAAACTGAGCCCCAGAGAGATTCTGTGATTTTCCCAGGGTCCTACAGGTAATAAGTATCAGAGGTAGGTTTTGAGACCGAGCCCTCTAACTCCACAGTCAGGACTCCATTGTGTCACTTAAGGTAGAGGTAGAATGTCTTGTCTATGTTCTACTAGGTTAGCACAAGTTCAAGGTTGGAAAAGATGCTTCCCTCTCCCACACTACTCCCACAATGCTGGGATTCTGTAACACAAGAGAAACCTACTTTATCCTGGTCTGAGAACCTGCGGTTATGTTGGTCTCCTGACCAGTCTTGGATCATAGATTTATTTTGAGTTAGAAGGGACTTCATAGGCCATCTCATCCAACTCTACATACATACATATACACTCCACACACACACACACACACACACACACACACACACACACACTGGAGCGTGCACATTTCATTTCTAGAGATGAGGAAATTGAGATTGTGATGTAATGTGCCCGTATTCTGGGGCTTCTTGAGTTAATCACATTCCCCTGCCCTACTAACCCTCCTTCCTCTTCTCCCACACCACCATCACCACTACCAATCAGGAGCGATGTGAGACAGGAAGCCATATATGAGTTCTAAAGCAATTTGAGTTAACTTTGCCCTGAAGTTCTCTAAAAATATTTTTAGTATTTTTTTTTTCCTGTATACTTGAGCTACGACTAGTTCATTCCAACAGATGTAGGCACTCCTCCCAGGAAACTGATCCGTCATGGTTGTATGGCTAGTAAATAACAGAAGCAGAATTTGAACCTGGGCCATTTGAATCTGGATACAGAATTTTTTCTCCTTTCTCAATGATGAAAGTAAGACTCTCCTCTGAACTGTAAATTGCTTTCAGGCTTTGCGTATATCTTTGGGATTAATATAACAATTTAATGATTTCTATTTTGTTTTCTTTTCAAAAATAAAATTTGCTTCTCTTTTTATTTTTATTTGTGATTTTTTAAAGTCAATACGTGAGGGCAACTAGGTGACACAATGGATAGAATGCCAGGCCTCTGACACTTACTAGTTGTGTGACCCTGGGCAGATCATTTAACCCTGTTTGCCTCAGTTTCCTCATCTGTAAAATGAGCTGGAGAAGAAAATGGCAAACCACTCTAGTATCTCTGCCAAGAAAACCCCAATGGGGTCACAAAAAGTCAGACATGACCAAAAGGACTGAACAACAAGTCAATATGTGACCCCTAGGGTTCATTTCTATTTGACTTTAAAACCACTGGTCTAGATAAACCACAAAACAGTAAATCAAGTCCTGATTTTTTTTGCGTTTGCAGATGTCTGAGATGTAAATACTCACACCCAGTAGCAGCAGGCTCAAGTCTGCTTCTGGTTCTCACTCTTCTTTAATTTTCTTCTTGCCCATAATATAGCTGAATAAATCTCCTTTTTGTTGTCCTTACTTTCCCTTGCCAGCCTCAGCTCAGTCCAGGCTTTAACACTCTTCACATGATTTTGAATGGGCTATTATTCCACGCTCTTAGCATCATCTTCTGTTATCTGCCATTGTTCTCATCTTCTGTAAATTCCTTTATTACACATATGCTAGGCACAGGTTAAACTTTTAATATGTGTTTGTTAACTCATCATATAAATAATACTACTTATTGGACATTGGAGAAATCTTTTTTTTTTTTTTTTTGGTGGAGCAATGAGGGTTAAGTGACTTGCCCAGGGTCACACAGCTAGTAAGCGTCATGTCTGAGGCTAGATTTGAACTAAGGTCCTCCTGAATCCAGGGCTGGTGCTTTATCCACTGTACCATCTAGCTGCTTCCAGACAAGTCATTTCTGTGCTGCAAAGAGTTGGACAAGACTGAAAAACAACAAACAGACACAGAACCAGGGGCAATTCATGACTTACTTGCTTCAGATCTATGGCTGTCATCATGTTGCTATTGACTAGAAATCTCTACTGTGCTGAGTTACTTTTTGGCCTGCTATACTCTTCTGGGCTTCAGGTGAGAATGATCTTAAAGAGTTGATGTTGTTAGCTAGTATCTCAGCTCTAAAAGGCTTAGAGCCTAAGAGTACTTTAGCTCTTTTAAAGATGCCAGGGCAGCTAGGTGGTGCAGGGGATAGAGCACTGGCCCTGGAGTCAGGAGGACCCGAGTTCAAATCCGGCCTCAGACACTTAACACTTACTAGCTGTGTGACCCTGGGCAAGTCACTTAACCCCACTTGCCTCACTTAAAAAAAAAAAGATGCAGATCTGTCAGGTAAGCTTTGAATTTTTGTCTTTTGAACTGCCTCCTCTCTGCTGCCCTTCCCAACTCTTTTTTTTTTTTTTTTTTAGTGAGGCAATTGGGGTTAAGTGACTTGCCCAGGGTCACACAGCTAGTAAGTGTTAAGTGTCTGAGGCCAGATTTGAACTTAGGCACTCCTGGCTCCAGGGCCGGTGCTCTATCCACTATGCCACTTAGCTGCCCCCTTCCCAACTCTTTTAAACTAAGTCTTATTTGAATTATTAGTTATATAATTTATTTTAATTACTCTCACATCCCTAGTTCTAGCAAATTATTCTCAGGGGTTCCACTTCACAAAAAATATGGGTCAAAGTATGACAAGGACACTATCTCAAGCCACCCTTCCTTCCTGCCTCCCTTCCCCATTATGCCTCTCCTGTTCAATGCAAATTTCAAGGGCTTAATTGGGTGAAGAAGCCTGAAAAGGGGGCTCATGATCTTAGCCCTACTTTCACCAGGACCAAAA
Source organism: Dromiciops gliroides (assembly GCF_019393635.1). Lineage (NCBI taxonomy): Eukaryota > Metazoa > Chordata > Mammalia > Microbiotheria > Microbiotheriidae > Dromiciops > Dromiciops gliroides. The sequence continues at coordinate 37,970,026 of NC_057861.1, read as the reverse complement.
TCATTCTGTTTTTACACGGATTTAGAAGGTTCCAGAAGTTATAAAAGTTGGGGTTATAGCCAAGAGGTTCGGTGTGATAACTTATTGTTAATAAGCATATTTTCACTCCTTTACATAAGAAAGAAACCATATCTTATATTGTTTCTTTCCTTTTCCTTTTTTTGGGGGGTGGAGCTGGGGTAAACATCTTACGTTAGCAGCTGGCTCTGCTGGTTTTATAAACCACAGAAGAAAATTTTATGGTAGAGGTTGACATTCACATGATAGGAAAGTTTCAAATAAAATGGGAGTGGTTTAAAAAAAAAAAAGTGACGGATCAAAAATAGACTTCCTGACCATCCTCTTTCACATCCTCTATACAAATTACACGCTTATATTGAAACACTAATGGTCTATATCTCAGAACATCAGAAGTGTTGGGCTCCATCCAGCCCAAGAGTTTGTGTCTTAGAAAGAACAAGGGACTTTTGATGGCAGAGGAGTTAATAGTTCTCAAGAATTAAGAATGTATATTCAATTCTGTTAACTTCCCTGTAGTAGTACAGATTTCGGACTGGGAAATCCCTTCAAGATCATCGAGTTCTTTACAGAGGAGAAAACAGGCCCAGGAAAGTTAAATGATTTGTCCAAGGTTGCACAAGTAGAGTCAGAAGTGAGATTTGAACTCAGATCCTTTGACTTTTACTACCCCATCTTTCTTCAGTTAGGCTTAAGAGTAAATAGAATGATTTTTCTGATGTTTCATTCTGATATAAAGGTGCCCCAAAGGTTCTCAAGGCCAAGTCAGGGGAACCAAGGGCTGATAGACACCATAGAATTTCAAAGGCTATATATAAGCAGCTTAGGGATGATCTGCATGTCTATCATCTGAGGACCAGCCCAGCTAGGTGAGAAGGGGCTCCTTGCCATAGAGTTGGCTAGCAACTATTAATGTTTTTGACCATAGGAACTCTTGATGACCATCCACTAAGCTGTAGAAGTGTCATTTGAAGGACTATGTACACTGATGCCTGGGTACTGGAGAAAGCAGGAAATGAAGATGGGTCATTGGTTATGACTCCCCCTGAAAGCCAACAATGGGGAAAGAATCTTAGGATGAGAGATTTAGATCTGGGAAGAGCCTCAGAGGTTGAATCCTCCACCCCACCCCAACCCCAACCCTTCCCACCAGCCCCACTTTACAGATGAGGAAACTGAGATAAGAAGTGTCTGAGATGACACTGGAACCCAAGTCTTCTTGATTCTAAGTCTAGTGCTCTATCCAGTCAGATCAACCTTTTCTCCCAGGAGAAGTCAGGATTATTCTCTGCCTTAGTCCAACTGAATCAGGAATATTGGGTTTATTTCTAGATGTATGAAGATCAAATTGAAGTAACTTGGGATGATAAACCCAGAGAAGAGAAGAATCAGTGGGGACATGAAAGGACTGGCCTGGGGACAAGAAGTGAGAGTAATTTTGCTTGGCTCCAAAGTGGGAAGTAGAAGCAGTCATTGGAAATGACAAAGGGGCAGATTTAGGCTTGATGTGAGGAAAAATATCCAAAAAAGGAGAAACTGGAAGGAGTTGCTTCAGAAAGCTGTGGCTTCTGCTTCCCCAAAGGGTCTTCAGGCAAAGGCTGGTTGACCATTTGGGGGCATGCTATAGAGGGCATTCCTGTTCAGGTACAAATTGGACCAGGTGGCCTCTCTGAAGTCTTTTCTTGGCCTGAGGTTTCAGGAATTCCTGGAGCCTCCGTTTCCTAATTTGTAGAATTGGGGAGGGGTGTAGTATAACATAACTCTTTATGATTCTAGGAAATAACTGAAATCCTTAAAAAAAACCAATTTTTTCTTTGTCAAACTGATTCTATTGTATTGATTAAAAGGAAAAGCTGCAGGGAAGGGGCAGAGGTCATAGCCAGGGACAGTTCTGTGTCTTTGGTTGATTTCTGCAGAGTTAAAGGTGAAAGTTGTTTGAAGGAAATTCTTATTTTCTCATTGTGTTAATAATCATGTGTGTTTGCTTAACTCATACATAAAGAGAAAAAGCAGATTCGGTTTCTGTACCAGAATTCGAACAATCGATCATCAATCAGTAAATATTTATTATTATTATTATTATTATTATTATTATTATTATTATTTTTAGTGAGGCAATTGGGGTTAAGTGACTTGCCCAGGGTCACACAGCTAGTAAGTGTTAAGTGTCTGAGGCCGGATTTGAACTCAGGTACTCCTGACTCCAGGGCCAGTGCTCTATCCACTGTGCCACCTAGCTGCCCCAGTAAATATTTATTAAGTGCGGCTATATTCCAGGGACTGTGCTAAGTGCTGAGGGTATAATAAGAGACAAAAGACAGTCCCTGCCTCAAAGAGCTTATAATCTAATATGGGGAGGCCACAAAGCAAGCTACATACAGGTTAAGTAGGACAAAATGAGCAGAGGGAAGACACTGGAATTAAGAGGGGCTGGAGAAGGCTTCCCATGGGAGGTGGGATTTCAGCTGGGACTGAAAGGAAGCCAAGGAGGTCAGTAGCTGGAGTATAGGGGTGTGTGTGTTCCAGGCATGGGGTACAGCCAGATAAAATGCCTGGACTTGAGAGGGGAGTATCTTGTTCATGGAATAGCCAGAAAGAAGGTTAGTGTCACTGGATTAAAGAGCTGTGTTGGGGTGTAAAAAGACAGGAAAGGTAAGAGTTGTATATGATCGTCAATCTAGAGCTGGAATAGATATCAGATCATCTAGTTCAGCTTCCTCATTTTTACAGATAAGGACACTGAGGCCCAGGGAGGGAAATGATTTGCCCAGGGTCAAACAAATAGTAAGAGTCAGAGGCAGGATTTCAACCAAGGTCTTCTGACAAAATAGCCAGTGCTTCCCCTCCATTATGATAATTTATTTATTTGTTTGTTTGTTTGTTTGATAGGGGACATGGGCAAAGATTAAACCTTACTCTCATCAAAGGTGGCACAAAGAGGAAACAACAAATACACCCAGTTTGATATAGAAATCTATCTTACCCTATAAGGAAGTTCAGATAGGGACAGTAATAATGGAGGGGGGAGGGATATTGGGAAGGCACTGATCATAGGTAAGGCAGTTGTGAGAAAGGAGAGGGTGGGGGTTAGAATGGGAAGGATGGGCAGATGAAAAATAGCATGAAGAGATATAGACAGTTAGCCATCATAATTATACATGTGAACATGTTTGAGGCCAAGCGATACAAGCGGGGTGGATGTAGAGAGTTGGAGCGGGATTTATTATGCTTCAGCTGGAGCAAGGAAAGCAGGGGTAGCAAGCAGAGGCAAAAATAGATCTAGTTGGGGGAGGTCTGGAGGGAAACTATATTTTGCTGAGGAGTATCATGAACAATGAAGTCATATCAATACTTAACATGTATATGCCAAGTTTATTTTTGAAGAAGTTGAATGAGTTGAAAAATCTCTAGGACCAGAAGGATTCACAAGTCAATTTCTACTGAACTTTTATTTTTTCTTTGTTTTTGTAGGGCAATGAGGGTTAAGTGACTTGCCCAGGGTCACACAGCTAGTTAAGCGTCAAGTGTCTGAGGCTGGATTTGAACTCAGGTCCTCCTGAATCCAAGGCCAGTGTTTGATCCACTGTGCCACCTAGTTGCCCCTCTACTGAACTTTTAAAGAAAAATTAATCCCAATGCTATATAAATTATTTGAAAAAATAAGAGCTTCAAAAAAGCTTAGAAGGGCATGTATGAAATGATGTGTTGGGAAGTGAACAGAGCCAAGAGAATACACAGAGACAGCAATATTGTTTGATGAAGAACTGTGAATGACTTGACTATTATCAGCAATGCAATGATCCAAGTCAATCTCAAAGTAATATTGATGAAACATACTATCTATCTACCTCCAGGGAAGGAACTGATATTGATGGAACAGATTGGGGCATGCTATTTTTCACATGCTTTCATTAAGTGACAAATATGGTGATGTTTTCCATGATCATATATGTATAACCCATATTGGATTATTTACCGCCTCAGGGAAGGGGGAAGGGAAAGGCAAGGGAGGGATAGAGATTGGGATAGAAAAATAGAAATAAAAATGTTTAATCTGGAAAGGTGGGGGAGGGGTGTACTGGGAAGAGTACAGGAGATATATATGTATTTATATATACACACACACATATATATATTGTGCATTTATGAGTTATTTAGGTATTATTTATATAGTAATTATCTTTAAACAAATTTATCATATAAATTGATATGTATTTGTTATTTATAAAGCAGTTATTTAAGGAATTAAAATACTAAGTTATATATCTAGTTATATCTAAACGTAATAATGTAGAAAGTTTATATTATATATGTCATATGGGTGTCTTTGTGTATAATATATCTATGTTTGATATATGTATAAAATATAATTATATATAAGAAATAAAATAAAAAATATTTTAAAATAGCCAGTGCTCTTTCTGGCACAAAGTGAGAGTCTTGCTAATCAAGCATATAATTTACAAGAGGCTGGACTCTGGAAGACCCGACTTCAAATCCGGCCTCGGACACTAGCTGTGTGACCCTGGATAAGTCACTTCATCCTGTTTGCCTCAGTTTTCCTCTCTGTAAAACGAACAAAACACTGCAGTATCTTTGCCAACAAAACCCCAAAAGGGGTAACAGAGAATTTTAAACAGCCAAACAACAATAACATGCACTGTTGGTAGAGTTGTAAATTGGGACAACCAATGTGGAAAGTGACTTGGAGTTGTGCTAAAATGTGACTAAAATGATTGTGTCCTTGAATCCAGAGATCCCACAGCTAAGCATATATCTTAAGAAAGAAGATGAGAAAGGTCCTATATACTAGTCAACAAGTACTTGTTAAGAGTTAACTAAATGGCAGCAGCTAGGTGGGGCAGGATACACAGGAAAGTGTGAGTTCAAATGTGACCTCAGACACCTAACATGTACTGGCTGTGTGACCCTGGGCAAGTCACTTAACCCCTATTGCCTTGCAAAAAACCAAAAAAAAACCCCAAAACTTAACTATATGCCAGGTTCTGTGCCAAGTATTAGAGATAGAAAGAAAGGCTTTTGCTTTTAAAAAATAAATTTTACAAAGATTTACATTTTTATATTAATTTTAAAATGAAAAATATTTTACACAAAATTAAAATATTTTACTAGTCTTTTTTTGGTAACATCACCAAAATTTCTCCCAGAATATTTCCTCTTCCCTGGTGGATCAGATATACATGCAACAAATGAGTGTGGCTAATATCAACAATAGGGCCCATATTAATAAGTTGATGCAATTATCTGGTTTTTCAGAATCAGTTCAATTTAACAAACACTCATGAAGGTAGTGTGCCAGGTGGTGAGAATACAAAGGTGAAAAACAAATTGTTCCTGCTCCCCCACCTCCCCAAAGGAGCTTACCTTCTACTTGGGGGTGGAGGGAATACAACACGAATGAATGGGTTAAAAGATATTTATTTGGAGGTTATGCTGTGTGGAACGGAACAACATACTAAGTGCTGGAGATAAAAAAGTAAGGCAGTCCTCTCTCTCTATGAGCAACACAGAGGAGAATTCAATTGCAAGTCAGGAGAGGCCCACTGGTCCTTAGGACATAGCAGCAAGACAGATGGTAATACATCTTCTTTAGTATCATTGCCACTAAATAAATAATTTTCATTTCTGATGCTGGCCATCTGACAGTGCCAAAGGATTTTAGTGCTGAGAACTTTCTGAGTCTTCTTTCCCTTTCTGGCTGTACCTGCAGCATCTGGAGAGGTTGCTGCCTGATCAATTTTCCACAAAGGTGGGGGCAGGGGGAGATAGGGTCGAAGTGAGAGTGGCACCAACGGTCTGGTAGCACCACTGTTTCTGGGGTCCTGTTGTGCCCCGCTGGAGACCTGGGCTGTCTCTACCTGGTTTGAGGGGAGGTGATGGTAAGTCAAGGTGGTGGTGTTTGATCTACCTGGCTTCCATCTCTCCCACAGGATGCTTTGGTGCTCCAGTTAGGCTGCCCTACAAATGGCCCTTGGTAAACAGTGGTATGGAAGTGAATTAATGAACAATCATTTATTAAGCATTTACTATGTTTTAGGAACTGTGCCAAGTGATGGAGATACACGGTGAAAAGCAAGATGGTCCTTTCTCTCCAGGGATTCACATTATTATTAAATTATTTTAAAATGTTAATTAAATTAATTATTTTTTTGCAGGGCAATGAGGGTTAAATGACTTGCCCAGGGTCACACAGCTAGTAAGTGTCAAGTGTCCGAGGTCAGGTTTGAACTCAGGTACTCCTGAATCCAGAGCAGGTGCTTTATCCACTGGGTCACTGAGCTGCCCCTAAATTTAATTTTTAACAAGTATATAAACAAGCATTTATTAAGCACCAACTATGGACAAGGGTCTTACATCCTATTGGAGGGACAAAACATATAGGAGGATTCAGCTATGGAGATGGAAAGTTCTGGGATCATTGGGGTATAGCTGTAAGGTAATAGGTCCATTGATAAAATCATATTGGTTTCTGATGTTGAATCATGTGACAATGCCAAGGACTTGGGTGTCAAAACCTGTCTTTTCTGTGTCTTCAGGAGTTGTTCAAGGGAATAAGTTTTAGTACCAACTCCTGGGGCTTGGGCTGGGGAGGGTGTGCTGTTCTTTCTGGGGCTCTTGGATGCAGGGTGCCGGATAGTACTTTCAAAATAATTTCAATTTACGATATAAGTTTTTTAAAAAATCTCAGTTATAATACTTGTAAACATATTTTTGTGATATATGATTTCAAAATAAGAGCTTCAGAATAAAACTATGGCAATGGGGAAAAATGAATTTCAAGAGGAAGAGATTGTTAATGTTTGCCAGGTCAGGAAAAGCCTCATGGAGGCTGAGCCATGCATGGGAGGAAGTTAGAAATCCTATGAGGTGGAGGTAAGGATGCGCTGCATTCCAGAGATTGCAGTCTTTACACTCCATCAATGAAAACATGTGGCAGCTAGGTGGTGCAGGGGATAGAGCACTGGCCCTGGAGTCAGGAGGGCCTCAGTTCAAATGTCTCCTCAGATACTTGACCCTTACTAGCTGTGTGACCCTGGGCAAGTCACTTAACCCTGATAGTTTCAAACATCTGGGGCCATCTCTAGTCATCCTGATGTATATCTTGCCACTGGACCCAGATGGCTCTGGAGGAGAGAGTGAGGCTGGTGACATTGTATAGCCTTCCCTCACCGAAATCCAATTCATTGCAAGTCATGACATCACCTCCCAATGTCATGGTCCTCTTCCAGAGCAACAACAACAATGAAAATATGGGGCCATTGAAATATTAGGCCAATAGGGCTAAACTACCTGCCCAGAGCAACATAGTAGAAATGCCACCAGATGTGATTCTAGCCCGTCTGGATCAATTGGTAATTGTAATTGAAGTTGAATGCAATAAATTAGTGAATTAAATTCATGCTGCTCACAGGCATATGGATTTCTAATTATGTGGCTTACTCTTGAAGAAACCTGGACATTTCTGGTCTAGTAGAAAGCTTGCTAAACTGGAAGCCAAGAGTTGGTGGGTTCAAAGTTTAGCCTCTGCTGTTTGCTAGCTGAGGCCTGCTGCCTTGGGTAAATCGCTTCACTTTTATGGTCCTCAGTTCACTCATCAGAAGAATGGGGATGATCATACACTCCCAGTGCCCACTTCACAGAGCTGGCTGCTTTAAAGATTTCTTAGTTAGGGGGCAGCTAGATGGTGCAGTGGATAAAGCACCGGCCCTGGATTTAGGAGTACCTGAGTTCAAATCCGGCCTCAGACACTTGACACTTACTAGCTGTGTGATCCTGGGCAAGTCACTTAACCCCCATTGACCCCCCCCCAAAAAAAGATTTCTTAGGTAAATGAAATTCCACAGAAAAGATAAATGGGAGCTATTGTTATTATTTATTATACTGAAACACTGAGAAAATAGTGTAACAAGTAGAGCACTTGTCTTGAAGTGAGGAATAAGTTGGTCCCTGTGCTGTCTCTGATACAAACTGGTCACGTAAACATGGGCAGCAAACCTTTTTAAACCTCTCAATGCCTTCCCCTGTGACTGTCTCAGACAAGAAATTGTAGGAGAGCTGCTGATTTGGATCAGCGGAGGGAGTTTTCACACCAGGATTCCTTACTTCATGAAGTCAGAGATATGAACCAACACACACACACACACTTCCCCTCAAACACCTACTGTAGAGGGAAGACAGAATTTCTGTTGGGAGTCAGAGTATAGTTTCTCTAACTAGGTACAGTAAATTCTCCGCCCTTTCCTCCCTCCCCTTTTCGGGTATTGTACAACATTTCTAGAACAGGAATCTTCTCAACAACCACTAAAATAAGTGCTCATCTAGCCTTCCTTTGGAAACCTCTCCCAAGGTAGCCCATTGCACTTTTGGATATCTTTGATGGTGAGCAAGTTTTTTTTTTTAAATTTTAAACTCTAATATTCTCTGTTCTAAGGTCCCTACCAGGTTGAACATTCTTTATTCTAAGGCTCTCAGCTCTGACATTCTCTGTTCTAATGTTCTTCCTAGTTTTAAAATTTTTAATTCTAAAGTCTCTCCCAGATCGCAGCAAATGTGATTTTGTTCTCTTTCCTTCACCTATCCTTTCCTTTCTGCCTCCTTCCACTTTCCTTAACTAATTCCGTTCCCAGCTTTGCCACTTTCCAGAGAGGCACTGTCAATGGTACCTGAATTCTAATAAAATAATGCAGATAATAACTAATATTTATATAGCACCTACTACGTGTCAGACATTATCTTAAATGTTTTACAATGATCTCATTTGACGTCCCAAAGACCCTGGTAGGTGGGTGGTATGATTATTTCCATTTTACAAATGAGGAAACTGAGGCAAACAGGTTAAATGACCCGTCCAGGGTCCCACAGCTAAGTGGCTGAGGTTGGATTTTAACTGAAGTCTTCGTGCCAGCCTCCTTTACCTTTTATTTTTGACTCGGTTTCCTCATATGTAACATCATACTCTCTACCTCGGGGTTTTTTCCGGAGGATCAAAGGGGATATTTGTAAAGCCTTCAAGTGATCAGCGCTATCTCTTGTTACTACTCTTCTGGTCATTAGGGGGACAGCGCTGGGTTTGTAATCGAGGCACACTGGATGGTTTTCTTGATTCATTGTTGTTGTTGAGTCGTTTTAGACACGGGTATCTCTCTTTGAGGGTTTTCTTGGCCAAGAGGTGGTTTGCCATCTCCTTCTCCAGCCCATTTAACAGATGGGGAAACTGAGGCACACTCAGGTCAGTCGGAGGGTCACACAGCTAGCGTACGGAGGCCACCTTTCCTGGCCCTAGCCCCGGCACTTGGTGCACTTTGCTGCCCTTAATGTAAATGACATGTTTATTACAATGTTAGTTTCTGGAGGGCAGGGGCTGTTTTCTTCCTGGTCCTCCCTCCCTGGCACAGAACTCGGAGTTGGGCTTAAAGCTCGCCAAATGAATGGAACCCAGGCCAGTCGGTAGTCTCCGCGGCCACCCTGCGGGGGTCGATGGCCGAACTACTCGGGCGTCCCGGGCTTCCCCTCCCACGCCTCCGGGTTTGTGTTCATCCCCACGTGCCTCCGGAGGAGAAGGGAGGGCGGGCGAGGGGAGGAACCGGAACTGTCGCCCTCGGCGCTGATCGAAGGCGGGCCGGCCCAATCAGGACGCTCGAGGGGCGGGCCCGAGGCTGGAGGAGTCAGCTGAGGAGAGGGCGGCGGGCGGGCAGGGCAAGGCGGCGGCGGCGGCGGGGAGAGGCGGCTGCGAGCCGGGACAGAGGAGCGAGCGGGGGCGGCGGGCGGCGGTGCGGGCCGGCCCCCGCGGATGGAAGGGCGCGGCGGAGGCAGCGGCAGCGAGGATGGGGCGGGCGAGCGCAGCCCACTGCTGGGCGGGAGCGGGAGCTGGGGCGGCCGGCCGTGGCGGCCCGGGGGCGCGGGCGCGGGCCCAGCGGCGTTCGCGGGGCGGCGCGCGGCCTGCGGGGCCGTGCTCGTGGCCGAGCTCCTGGAGCGCGCCGCCTTCTACGGCGTCACCTCCAACCTGGTGCTGTTCCTGAACGGGAGCCCGTACGACTGGGAGGGCGCGCAGGCCAGCCAGGCGCTGCTGCTCTTCATGGGCATCACCTACCTGGTATCGCCCTTCGGCGGCTGGCTGGCCGATGCGCTGCTGGGCAAGTGCCGCGCCATCCTGCTCAGCCTGGCCCTCTACCTGCTCGGCATGCTCGCCTTCCCGCTCGTCGCCGCGCCCGCCACCCGCGCCGGCTTCTGCGGGGACCTCCCGCTCACCCCGCTGGACAACAGCTCGGCGCGGCCCCCCAATGGCAGCGACCCGGGCGGAGGGGGAGCCGGCGGGGGCGGCCGCTACTGCGCCCGGGCTGTCTACGTCGGGCTGGTCATCGTCGGGCTCGGAGTGGGCACCGTGAAGGCCAACATCACCCCCTTCGGAGCCGATCAGGTAGGACCCGGCGCTGCCCGCCGCCTCCGGCCGTCGCCCCCTCCTCCAGGGGTCCGGAGCCTGCGGCCGGGCACAGGGTCCGAGCTAGCGGCAGGAGGGACCTCGCGGGGCCGCTGCTCATGGCAGCCTTACCTTAGAGCCCCAGAGGTCCTCGGGAGGCATCGAGTCCATCTGCCCTTCCCATTTCCAGGACAGCAAACGGGCTCATAGAGGTCCGTGGCATCGGTGACAAGGAGCTGGAAGGCCTTAGTGGTCAATTCAACACCGTTGTCTTTAGGGCTAGCAGGGACCGCAGACGTCATCTAGTCACTCCATCCTTTCTACTCCTAGAGGAGCAAAGAGACTCGCGGAGCACCGTGGGGCATCACTGACTGACTGGCAGCTGGAAGGAAGTTTAGCGCTCATCTCTAACTTTAGATAGAGGGGCCTCAGCTCATCTAGTTAATAGCTTCATAAATGTAGAACTGGAAGGGCCTCGAGTGGTCATCTAGGGCCCTATTTATGACTTGTATGTAGACTTGGAGCTGGAAGCCCAGTGAGGGAACTTTAGTCACTTGGTAAACAAGTGTTAAGCACTTATTACTGCCAGGCACCATGCTAAGTGCTAGAGACAGAAAAGAAGAAACAGTCCTTCCCCTTCCTTCCCCGAGGATCTTCACACTGGCTCTGAAGCTGGTGTTCTAGTTGCTGGGACACACTGGCTTTAGTCTTAACATCATTTCGTAGAGGAGGAAACCTACATGAGAGATGAAGTAACTTGCTGGAGTTTTCCAGGGGTAGTCAGTGTTGAACCAGGATTTGATTCCAGGTCCTGGAGTAATTTCCCTTCATAACCCTTTCTCCCCTGATAACCCAGTGAAGTGAGTTCTTTGTGGCTAGTCTGGATGTTCGGCAGCCCTATCTGGTTATCCCTATGATAATCCTAGCTTACATTAGTATAGTAGATTATGGTTTACAGAGCATTATTGATCCCCTTTTACAAATGAGGGAACTAAGGTTCAGAGAGGAGTAATAACAGTAATTCACATTTATGTAAGCCTTCCTTTTAAGATCTGCAGAGTACTTTCCTTATGTTAGCATAGGTAGTCTAACTGTTGGCATTCAGATTTAGTAGAACCATCTCAGGATTTGGCATTGGAATCTGGATTTAAATCCTTTTAAGTTGCTAAATTTCAGCATTGGAAGAAACCTCAGTGGGCATACAGTTCATTCCATGATTTAAAAAGGAGCTCTTCTACAATATGCACACACTTATGATCTCCCTTCTGCCCCATAATGGTTATCCTGCCTTAGCTTGAAGATCTGCAGCGACAGAGCCCACTGCTTCCTGAAGCAGCCCATATTACACTTTTAGATAGTTCTAAGTGTTTAGAAAAATTTTCCCGACATCAAGCCTATTGACAGTTCTTCCATTTACTAACTCCTACCCATTGTTTTCCCTTTTAAGTAGGTTGTTAGTACAACATACAAATGTTTGGTCTTTTCATATTGGATGAATTGTCAGAATTTTGCAGTAGACTGATAAACGCATACAAGTTGTTTATTAGTAGTTAACAGTGATGCAGTATGTTGCAAGAGAAAATTCATTTGGTCTAATTAATATGAAACAAATCCTTGCAAAGTGCTAGTTGCAATTTGCCAGTAGTATGTCCCAACTTCCCTACTATTAAAAAATAATTTCTTTCTTCATTTATCTTTTATAATTAAATTACTGTGGTAGTACATTAATTGTAAGTTTAAATAGAGTACAAATGAAGGTATTACATTGGTCAGAATTTAGGTGGCACTTTTCTCCCCCCAAGTTTGACTTGTGTAAAACCTAAATATAACCCTTATTTGGTTATATGCCTTTATGTGAATTTTTTCCATGTCAGACATCTTAGTTCTGGGGTGTGGCCTGTATATTCTCCAGTATGCTTTTGCTTGAAAGGAAACAATTTAAACAAATGGACTTTCATAACCTATTGCTAAAATAGGCAAGTCTTCATTTTTGCTTTCACACTTTTGTATAGGAGCTAAGTAAAAGACTAGAAACATTTAAATTTGTGTAAATATATCTGCACAAATATTGTGTGCAATTTAAAAACTTTTCTAAAATGTTTTATTCACCTCACTAGAGAATTTTACTTTCATTCGTTTAGCAAATATTTTTTGAGCATCCACTGTGCAGATTTCTGGAATGAGCATTGATTGGTTCAGAATTAAGTAATAATAATGATATCAAATGCTTGATGCAAACATATACACATATACATCAGTTCATACAAGTCTTTCCAGGCCTTTCTGAAATCATCCTGCTTGTCATTTCTTATAGCACAATAAGATTCCATCACCATCATATACCACAACTTGTTTAGCCATTCCCCAATTGATGGGCATTCCTTTAATTTCCATTTCTTAGCCACTACAAAAATAGCTGCTATAAATATTTTTGTACAAATAAGTCTTTTCCTCTTTTCAGGGATGTCTTTGGGGTATAAACCTAGTAGTGGTATTGCTGGATCAAAGGGTAACAAAGATTAAGAAAAAAAAAAAGGCAGTTCAAAAAACCAACCAAGGGGCAGCTAGGTGGCACAGTGGATAAAGCACTGGCCCTGGATTCAGGAGGACCCGAGTTCAAATCTGGCCTCAGACACTTGACACGTACTAGCTGTGTGACCCTGGGCAAGTCACTTAACCCCCATTGCCTGCAAAAAAACCCAAAAAACAAAAAAAAACAACTCATCAACCATATATGATGGCAAAGGTAATATTTCACTCCCAGTGTCCCATCTTTTCCAGTCTTATAAAACTTTGTTTTTTTTTTTACATTGCCACAAGGGACAATGTATGTAGTGTGTGAAGAGATTTGGTCAGCGGCAGAGAGGTGAGAAAGCATGCAGTGTGTTAAGAGATATAGGAAGGGGCAGCTAGGTGGCACAGTTGGTAGAGCACCAGCCCTGGAGTCAGGAGGACCTAAGTTCAAATTCGCCCTCAGACACTTAACACTTACTAGCTGTGTGACCCTAGGCAAGTCACTTAACCCCAATTGCCTCACCAAAAAAAAAAAAAAAAGATATAGGAAAAAGTCTGCTAGACTGCATATTAGGAAGCTTATCAATTGAACAAAACACAAGCATTTAAAAAATGTTTGGTATGTGCTCTGCACCCAAAGACAATGCCCCTGCTCTTAAGGAATTTACATTCTGATGGGGAGGTGACATATTATTGATTGGGTACATCTAAGCTAGGCAGCACAGGATAGACCAAAGTTCAGTCTGACTTGAGACACTTAATCACCATATCACCCTGGACAAGTAAATTCACCTCAGCTTGCCTCAGTTTCCTCATCTGTAAAATGGGGATCATAATAGCACCTACCATCTATAAATATATACCTATAAATATATATGTGTATATATATGTGTGTGTGTGTGCTGGCTCTTGCTCTTGATACAGAACCAGTGTGGAAGATGAATGTGGGGCATAGGGGTTGGACACATGGGGTGGGGGAGCAATTAGCAGGGTATTAACAGTAATCTAGGTGAGAAAATCTACTCGGTAACTGTGCTTGAAAATAACAGTCCCTGCCCTTTAGGATCCTAGACTAATAGGGAGAAAGGCATGTGGAAGAATGAGGTTATAATAATAATTCCCATTCACGTACTGCTTAATGTTCAGAGAGCTTTCCTCCTGGTCACCCTACAAGGTGGGCAGTGCAGGCATTAATGTCCCCATCTTATAGTTGAAACAGGTTCTGGAGAGTAGGTGAGTTGCCTATAATCAGTGCCATGGCAAATAGGGAACTGTGGCTGAATTTGAATCTGGGGCTGATTTCAAGGCCAGTTCAACCTGCCAAGTGCAAAGCAGCAGTATAGCTATGTGGTTATCAGCATTAAAGGCACCCAGAGCTCTCCCAGGCTCCCCAGAGGAGCTTGTTATTGCCAAATTCTCATTGATCCTTCATTTCATTCCCACCTCTGAGCTCTTCCCAACATCTTTTAGACTGTTCTAAACAAGTTCAATTCAACAAACAATTTTAAGTGTCTACCATGTAAAGGGATCTTTACCAAATGCTGACTAAATAGCTCCTGTCCTGTCTTGTGGTGGGGGATGACAAAGACATGCACACCAATGTTTAGTACAAGTTAATATGTGGTAAGTGCCAGGAAGAATCCAAACAGTAGCATTAATAATTCTCGGAAAGATAGTTGGGCTAATTAGGTAGGGAGAGTTGAAGATAACAGGTTTTCAGTCTGAGGGATTGAAGGATGATTGGAACTATCAGCAGAAATAAGGAAGTTAGGAAAAGGGGGAAAGATGATCAGTTCATTTGGGAATATATTGATTTGGAGATACTATCAGGATGGGAGTGGTAGTGGTAGAAGTTTGAGATCAAATATCTCAATCCAGATTGGGACTGGAGATAAAAATTTGCTAGTCCTAGTGATCTTTGAATCAGGAAGTAGCAGAAATTACTAAGGAAAATAATGCAGGAGAGAGGATAACAGTTGCTTTCTCTTTATTCATCCAGCTTTTCATAACTATTCCATTCTAATCTAATGAGCATTTATTAAGTGCCTGCCTTGTGCTAGGCTCTGTGCTAAGTGCTGGGGTTACCATTAATAAAAAGAAAGACGGTCCCTGCCTTCCGGGAACTAAAACCTGAAAATGTACCACTGGGTTTATTCTTGTGTGGCTACTGTCCCTTTCCCTGTGAGAATCTATTCTTGAGTATGATTCTTATTACGTGGGGGATCCCTTAGTTACTTTTACTCTCTGAGCGATATATTTCCCCTGGTGGCAATATAAAAAGTTTTATGAGACTGGAAAAGATAGGGGACGGGGACTGAAATATTACCTTTGCCATCATACGTGGTTGATGAGTTAGTTGGTTTTTTGAATTGCTTTTTTTTTTCTTTTAAAATCTTCGTTACTGCATACCCTTTGATCCAGCAATGCCATGCTAGGTTTATATCCCAAAGACATCCCCCAAAAGAGTAAAAGATATATTCATACAAAAATATTTCTAGCAGTTCTTTTTTGTGGTATCTAAGAATTGGAAATCAAAGGAATGCCCATCAATTTGGAAATGGCTAAATAAGTTGTGGTAAATGATGGTGATGGAATATTATTGTGCTATAAGAAATGACAAGCGGGATGATTTCAGAAAGGCCTGGAAAGACTTGTATGAACGGATGTATAGTGAAGTGAGCAGAACCAGGACAATGTTGTGCACAATGACAGCAATATTGTTTGAAGAACTGTGTGTGAATGACTTAACTGTTCTCAGCAATACAATGACCCAAGACAATTCCAAAGGATTAATGATGAAGTATATATATATATACCATCCACCTCCAGAGAAAGAACTCATATTGATTGAACACAGACTGAAGTATGCTATTTTTTCAGTTTCTTTCATTTTTTTTTCTTTTATTCAAATTTTCTTGTACAGAATGACTCAGGGAGCCAGGATGGGAGGGAGGGAAGGAGGGATAACATTTGGAACTCGAAACGTTAAATAAAGGAGTCTTTACAGGGGGGAAAAACACCCCCCCCAAACAAAAACAAAAACCTTTGTGTAGTGGGTGTGGAGGAGGGTGAAGAATATGTTTGGGAATAAGAATTAACATAAAAACAAAAGGCATCAATAAAATAAGGACAGTGTGGGGGGGTGGCCTTATAAGATTTGGCCACTTATTTGATTTGGGGGCAATTCACATCCTTTCTGAGGTTCAGCTTTTTTACGTGTAAAATAAAAGAGAATTTGACTAGATGATCTCTAAGGTCCCTTGCAGCTCTAAATCCTATGATCTCAAATGAAGATGTGACCTAGGAAATGGGATGGGAATAGAAAGGAGAGAACAGATTAAAGAAGGAATGGAGAGAGAACTCAGATTTAGCAACTGATTGTGGAGACAGAGAATTAAGAAGCAGATGATTTCAAAATGTCTGCCCTGAGCAATTTGGAAAATAATGTGCTAGTAGGAGAAAGACACGTTACAAGTGACAAGTTTTTAGATGAAGATGATGATGTCTGTTTTGGGAATCTATTTCAAAAAACTGAAGAAAAGGAAAAGCCATTGGAGATAGGAGCTGGGTGTTTTTTTTTTTTTTTTTGAGGCAATTGGGGTTAAGTGACTTGCCCAAGGTCACACAGCTAGTAAGTGTTAAGTGTCTGAGGACAGATTTGAACTCAGGTACTCCTGAATCCAGGGCCGGTGCTCTAGCCCCTGCGCCATCTAGCTGCCCCCAGGAGTTGGGTTTTCAGACCCAATTTTGCCCCTTAGCTAGCTAATACGTCGTTTCCCAAGGTTTTAGTAGTTTCCTCTTGTGTAAAATTGGCATAACATGTATACCACTTACTTAATAAGGATAGTTGAGAGCATTTTGTGAATTCTGAAGTACTATATAAATGTTATTACCTACCATATGGAACTGTGGTGAAGAAATTACTTTGTTAACTACAAAGTGTTTATAGAAGTGTGAGGGCTGCTATAATTAATAGGGTAAGTTTTGTAGGGTGTTGGGTCTGGACCTGTGATTTCTTTGATGTATAGAGCTCCTCATGAAGAAATGCCTTCTTCAATTGTAGGTCAGCAACTTTTTTTGCAACTTACAATCTTAGAGATGGATGGGGACACTGAGGGTCTTGTTCTTATCACATAATATGGGTCATAGAGACATGATATCTAGCTTGACATTTTCATATGGTATTCTTCAGCTAGTTTTTTCATTCCGTGTAGTTTGGAGGATATGAATATTTATTAATCTATTAAAACACTGGTCTTTATAATGTGTTGCATTATTACTGTGCCATTAAAAAAACCCAAAACGAAACAGATATGAAGAATACAAGGAAAAATGGGAAGACTTATATGAACTGATGTAAAAGGAAAATTAATATTTATGAATATACACACTCTAGCCATGAAACTTGAAAGTTTAGATAAATAGAGTAGGTATGTTGGGGATAATCTAATGGGAACTTGGACAAGGCACTGATCTTCAGTTTCTTGAACAAATAAACTCTATTGGAATTATACTTGTTATTTGAAGGGGTTGAACTTGATGTCCTCTGAATTTTCTTCTAGCCCTAGATCTATGATTCTAAAAAAAGCAAAACAATTGAAACTGAATATTATGTAATTGTAGTGAATAACACATAAGAATATACCTCCCTCTCTTCCTGTGTGGAGGTGGAGGCTGGTGGATATGGAATACTGCATATACAATCATATTTGATTAGTGCATTGGTTGGTTTTGATTAACTGCTTTTTTTTTGTTGCTATAAGGAATGGTTCTCGGTGGGAGAGGGAGGAGGGATATTTCAGGAAATGAAGGTAATGTAAAAGCAAAAGAGATCAATAAACATGACCAAAAAATTCCCAAGTTTCTGTGGATCAGTATTTTGTCTGGGTGATTGTGGGTAGATATTCCCTGGGTGCTAAATTTTTGCAAACTACGGTGATGTATTGCTATTTACTTGCAAAGTCTTCATTGGTTCATAAACCCAGGCCTCTTAAAATGAACTTTCTCTAGTTTCTGGTAACAATCAGTTAATCTTGTATTACTATTATGAACCCTTCAAATTTCTGTGAATAAATCCACTCGACTCAGCTGTTTGTTCCTTGTTGACATATTTTTGGTTTACTCTGTATGGAATAGATGGCTTTCTGGTTGCATTCTTGGATTTTTGCTGTTTGATAGATTCTCAATTCCTGTTTGTTAAATTTAATAGGTTCTTTGGTCTATGTGATCAGGCATAACTATTGCTCTGTCAAGTGATACCTTTTCAGAAATTATTTCTTTAAATTTCAATTTGGTTTTATTATGCAGTCTGAGAGTATCGGTCCTCTTTTATTTGATGAATAGTATTAATATTTATGTAGCTGCTTTGGGGTGGTGGCCCTACATTTTCTTAATATGGTATGAAGTTTTGTTTTAATACTATCTAAATCTACTGTCACCCATTTCACTCTTCCAAAGGTGCATGTTAAGATAGGTATTTCAAAGGTATTAATTGTGCTAAGTTGGTTCTTCCCCTTGAGCTCTGACTTGAGAATGTCAAGTGAGTCTTTTTACATATGTAGCATTGTAGAAGCATAAAACACCTGAGATTAAAGCCTCTGGGTTAAGTATTTAAAAAATATGTTATTTGGGGGTAGTTAGGTGGCACAGTGGATAGAACACCATCCCTGGAGTGAGAAGGACCTGAATTCAAATTCAGCCTCAGATATTTACTAGCTGTGTGACCCTGGGCAAGTCCCCAATTGCCTCCAATAAAAAGAAAAAAATGCATTATTCTTGACCTGGGGAATCCATATTGTTGATAAAGTCCTTTCATAGCTTATGTTTTTTTAATAGAACTCTCCAGTTTTTCTCTAAGTGTTCTAAAATGTTCCAGAACTATATCTAAGAAACTTCCGGTTTACATGCCAAAAGAAGAGAAGCAAAAAACAAGAACATTAAAAGAAAAAAAATGCCCACTATGCAAACAAAATATACTGAACTTGAAGATAGGATGTGTAGAGACAGTCTGAGGATCAGAGGTTTCCCAGAACACAACAGGACAAAAAAAACCCTTAACAACATAATGAAGGAATAATAGAAGAGAAATAATAGTAAAGAGAGCTGTCTTCTACTTCTGAACATAAAAAATGAAATTCCAGTGGAACAAATTCACAGATCAACTCCACAAAACAAAACAAAAAGACAAAACCCAAAGATTAAAACTCTAAGACATATACTGTAGTGGTTAAATTGAACAATTTAGTCCAGAAACAGTAAGTTCTGTGAGCCATCAGGAGAAAGACCTTCAAATATAAAGGAAAGAACTTTCAAATAACTCAAGATTATTCAGCACCTACTAGAAAAAAGAGGAGGAAATGGAATAATGTGTTCTGAAGAGCAGTGAAGCTCAGGATACAGCCCGGGGTGATCTATCCTGCAAATCCGAGCCATATAATAATAATAACTGAGCAGGACAAAAAGGTGGATATTCACTAATGAAGAATCTGAAACATTTTAGAAAGAAAACCACAACAGAAAAGATTATTTGCTTCTTAAATACCCCCAAAACAACAGAAATGCCGAGTGACAACGGAAAGACTAGTAAGAGATTTCTTTCTAAATGTACACAAGGAAGCAGGGGTGAATGTGGAAATCTGGTTGAGATAAAAGTGAAGAGGCAGGTGAGGACATTATGGACAGAACCCCGGGCACTGCTTGCCTACACATGAATGCTTTTGTAGGGCAACATTACCTCATGGGAGGGTACAGGAAAGAAGGGGGATGTAAAGAACAGAGGGATTGAGAGGAGTGTGATGCCCTGGGGTCAGATCAAGAGCTGACTATGCCATGGTCTGAGAAAGAAAACCTACCTGGGGAGTGAGTGAAGGGGAGGGGGGAAAAATTGAAAAGGTGAGAAAAGGAAAAAGGCCTTTACTTTGAAAGTGGGAGGAATTACTCCTGTGGGTGAAGGGAGACTTTGCCTTGGATGTAGCCTGGGGAATTTGGTGCCTGAAAGTCTGCTTGTCCCCCTCAGAAGGTGGGAACTGGGGGCGCGGGGTGGAGCTGGGAGAGTATGAAAACAGGGAGATTTCCAGGCATCTGTAGAAAAAAAGGGTCAACAAAAGAGGATGTAGATCAGTGGGTGTGGGAGGGGGACAGGGAAGTGCCTTACTCAGGGGCAACTGCTTGCTATATAGACACCTGCTATATAATAGGCATTGTTCTGAGAGTGAGACACAATGGAAAAAGAGAATCCACAGGTAAGCCCTACGAGGCTGAGACAGAAAGTGGCTAGAGGGCAGAGCCTAGAGTGGATCCCTTGGAAGCTTTGATTGCATAAAGAATACTGAGAAAAGAGAGAGACTAGATGATTATAGGGGTCATGAGTCAGGATGAGGGTTTAGAGTAAACAGAAAAGGAAGATAGACACTGAAGAGAGGGAAAGAAACGCTTTTTGGAAAGCAACACCAAAAAATGAAGTAAAACAGAGATTAATGAATAGGACTAGCTGAAGGAAAGGAGAGGCTGAGAGGAATAAAGAGGGGCAAGAAATATATAGCTAGATAAAAGCAGGAGAGAGGAACAAAACTATATCTAAAAATGCCAGACCCTCTCCTTTTGTGGCATATTGATTAAGCACATTTTTAATCTAATCAATTGCCATTGATTATTTTCTCATTTTATATTTTCAATACTGAATTCAAAGTGCTTTGATCAGAGCTCACATGGCTGAAGGGGAAACTCTGAAGGTATGTTTCATTCTGAAATTGCCTGTCCTTGTAGTCGCTTGTACCTTCCATAAGGTGTCTTTGTCAGACCTCAACCTCAGTGCAGAGTGAAGATTTTTCTTTTATAGTTATTGGTGCTATGACTTGGATGCCAACACCTGGTAGAAAGAGAGCTTCTTCTACTCTTCTCTAAACCCATGGTATCATCAGAAGGTAAGAGATATTTTGAAATCTCTAACAAGGGTTTTTGGAGGAGAGCTTTCCATTAAGCTAGTTCCCTGTTTAAGCTTATGGCATCCAACCATTTGAACCAAATTTTTTCAGACACATTGTAGGGTAACTGATATATGTATGTATGCCTTTGTCTATAGCTGCTCTCTGTGCTGTGCACTGTGGGCTGCATGCTTATTATTCAGTAATTTTCCCTGCAAATTTAGAAGCCATCAATTAGGACTGGGACTAAGCCAATTTTGGCTACTTCAGACTCCCTGATGACTGGTCAAGTTCAGAAAGCCAGAGAAATTGGTTGAACCCCATAACCCAATGAAAAGAAATCCTTTGCTTTTAGTATTGAACAAATACCTTGTCTGGAAATATTGTACTTGGTTAGTGACTAGGAATCTAGCTACTCCTGTGTCCTTCAGGAATCCCACAAATCTAAATGCCATCTCTCCAGGGATCTTGGCTGCCAGGGAGGGGAAAGACATTGCTTATGGATTGTTTAAAGTTCTTGGACTTGCTCAGTGTTTAATGGGGATATGATTACTTCTGTATGAGTGAGGAATGGAGAGCCTTATAAGTGCCTTTGGGATATAGACTTGTGAGTTTAGGTTGTCTAGATGGAAACATTAGCAGCATAGCAGTAGTTGCTAGAGGGTGTTATTGAGATTAGTGTGATAACATTGAGTCAGTGGAGATCTCTCAATGTCTTAGGTTTGACTCTTGTCCTTTTTCTGTATGAGTGAGCCTTGTGTGATCTTGAAGAAACAAATGTAGTGGCCATTTTATGGATAAGGGGCAGATTCTTAGGACCCCTAGGAATGGAGAGTCTAACTAAAAGATAAATGTTATCTTTGGGATGGGCAATGGAGGATCAGGGATGTCTCTGCCCTGGAAATAAGAACATTGCTCTCATGCATCTACTTTAGAAAGGAGACTTGCAATTTTGGGTATAAATGGTTTTAGCATACTAAGAATAGTCCAGTTAAATAATTTCATAAAGAAATTTGACCTACATAAGATGACACACATAAAAGGTAGAATACTCAGAGAAAGTCCAAGAGACAAAAGTCCTCTCCTTTCCCTTCTAGGGAAGAGAGAAAACTTAGACCAGGAATGGATCTCAGAAAGGTTTGCAGAGTATTTTGTCATAAAATAATGGAATTTGAAAGTTGGAAGGGATATTAGTGACCTCCAATCTAACCCATCCATGAAAGGAATATTTACTGTAGTGTACCCAACAAGTGATTGTCTTCTTGGTTGTATGAAAGTAAATCTTGATAAAGGTGTTAATTTTTTTTCATATCTAGGGAGAAACTTGGAAGTGATAACAACCCCTAATAAAATCGGGTTCCATTTAAAAAGGAAATGGGAATTTTTCAGTAATGAAACTTCCTCAAATTTGACCAGTCTTTTTTTTTTTTTTTTTGCTTTTGCTTTTCCTAACCAAGAGGAAATGAAAAAGAAAGAAAGAAAGAAATATGCATCTGTGTGTCTATTTGTATGCTTATATACATATAAATTGTAAGGAGGAAAAAATACAATGCAGAGATGAAAAATTAAGTTTCTAGTTCTAAGATTTATTGTGTTGAATTAAAAAAAGATGACATTTATGATTTCACAAAAAAGAAATAAAACATAACTTTTTTTTTTTTTTTGGTGGGGCAGTGGGGGTTAAGTGACTTGCCCGGGGTCACATAGCTAGTAAATGTCAAGTGTCTGAGGTCACATTTGAACTCAGGTCCTCCTGAATCCAGGGCCGGTGCTTTATCCACTGCGCCACCTAGCTGCCCTAAAACAACCTTTTAAAATAGGAATTTGCTTAAATTATAATGGGAGCAAGGTATGATCAATGAAAAGGCACTTATTAAAATGCATGCTATGTGACTGGCATTATGCTAAGACATGGAGATACAGAGACAAAAATCAAATGATCCTTGCTCTTATAGAGTTTTTATTTTGTCTACATGAACTTTCTTTGGATACAAGCATTCGATTTTCTTAATTCCTAGTTTGTCCCTCAGTGAGTAGTTGGGGAGTTTGACTGTTTGGATAGAGCCCTCTTAAAACAATCTTGTCTTAAAAACAATCAAACAAATTCTACTTCAGTAAACCCAGACCTTGTTCTTCTGTCCACTGATGGATCCTGCAAGAATGACAGTGTTCATCCCCTCTATGCAAAGAAAGTCATTAAAAGGTTACCAGATGTCTTTGCTTGCTCAGCTCAGAGTTGGTTGTACTCACTTGAGTCTAGTCTAGCCTCACGTAAATCTGCTACTACCTATACTGAATCTTCTGCTGCCTTAGGAGTTTCTCATAATTATGGGCAATTGAAGCCACTTGTAAGAATTCTTTTGCCAACTTTTCATCCTATCAGGTCAAACAGTTTTTACTTTCCTTTATTTTTTCCTAACCTCCACTGTCCAGTTTAGATGACCACTCTTCTATGAAATCTGTCCGTGATGCTGAAGACACCCTGGAGGCTGACAGGATGCTTTTTCTTCTAATCATCTTTGACCCTCTCTCATCTGCTGTCTGGTGTTTTCATGCTGTAAAACCCCAAAATGGCCTTTTGAAATTCCAACCTGGATTTACTCTTGTCCTCTTTGGAATCATTTGTGACATCAACATTGATTTTATCGTCTGTATCGGTATTGAGTAGAAGTTTTGGAGTTAGCTTTGAGCAAAGTTTTATAATGATTTCAAGTTCTTCAGCTTTTTCTTCAGACATAATTCCTCAGTTTCTTCTTTTTTTTTCTTTTACTATGAGTTCAGAGATTAAACTCTGAGGATTGTCTTACACTGATTTGCTAAAAGATGCTGTATAAGTTGGTGCAAATGATATAGTTGGTTGTTGCCACCCTTGGCTATTGCTGGTAAAGATATGTTTCCAATTTTCTTGTCAAGTAATTCTGGTACATAATTAAGGTGTTCATAACTTTAGTGTATTTTAGTTTACTTGCTTTGGTGGTCACTATTACCTGTGCCTAAGTAATTCCAGCAGATGGGGTATTAGTATTTTTAATTTGTTTCTGTGAATCAGGCCTTCTTGGGATCTAGCACTCATTCTACTTTCCTCAATGTTAGGACAGTCATCGTGAAGGTTGCAAGTAGGGCCAGACTGCAAGGTTGTGCTACTTTGACTATTTATTTGATTCTTAGGAGTATCCCTCAAGTTTGCCAGCATTTTAGAGTTTGTCAGACCTTCACAAGTACCATAATGGTTTTAGTAATATTAAGTTCCCCCATCCATGTTGTATTTCCCTGTAACTATTAACAATTTCCCTTCTTTTCCATTACTCCCCACTTCTGGGAAGGATGTGAGGATGTTTTTGTTGTTACTGTTACTACTCCCAGCACCATTACGACTCTGCTAGAACTACTACATTTTTAAAAAAATTTATTTAATTTTTTTTAACAGGGCAATGAAGGTTAAGTGACTTTCCCAGGGTCATACAGCTAGTGTCAAGTGTCTGAGGCTGGATTTGAACTCAGGCACTCCTGAATCCAAGGCCAGTGCTTTAGCCACTGTGCTATCTAGCTGCCCCCAGAACCACTATATTTTAATGACATCAAATTAAAGGGTCCTATGAGTTGGAGCCTCAGGACACACCTCCACAGCAGTGGTTTTGGCACAGTACTGAGCTACGTCAGATCTACCTAAGTGAAAAGGAGGGAATTCATGGGCTCTCGGTATCGTAGATCTTGAATAGGAAGGGACCTTAGAGGCCATCTTGTCCAGCCTTGTCCTTTCACGAGCATGAGGAAATTGGGGCACAGGGGTGGGAAGTTACTTGCCCATGATCACACAAGGTAGTAAGCTTTGTAGATAATATTTGAATCCAGGTCTCCTGATTCCAGAGCATAAAAAGGTAAGAGTGTAAATAACTATGTGGTTATCTTGCATTTCTTATATATGATTCAAAGTCTTTGACATAAAAAAAAATCATCATAGGAGCTTTCTACTCTGTTAGAAACCATGGCAGTACTATTACATGTTGCTAATGTTCTCTTTTTCTGTCCTCATTTTAGGTTAAAGATCGAGGTCCAGAAGCCACGAGAAGATTTTTTAATTGGTTTTATTGGAGCATTAATTTGGGAGCAATTCTTTCATTGGGAGGCATTGCATATATTCAGCAGAACATGAGCTTCGTTATTGGATACATCATTCCAACAGTTTGCATTGGAATTGCATTCATGGTTTTCCTCTGTGGTCAAAGTTTTTTTATCACCAAACCTCCTGATGGCAGTGCTTTTACTGATATGTTCAGAATTTTGGCATATTCCTGTTGTTCGAGGAAACAATTCAGGGAACGTAGGAGCAGCAGGTATGTAGTGACAGTTCATTGTAGGCTTTTAGGTTAACAGTTTAAAGTTCAGTATTGATGTGAAGAGCAAGGGCTGCCATGGGATTGCTATTTAAGTTATAAATCATTCATGTAGGAATTCTCTTCCCTTGATTTTTGGGTTCAGGTACTCTTTTTTTTTTTTAGTGAGGCAATTGGGGTCAAGTGACTTGCCCAGGGTCACACAAGTAGTAAGTGTTAAGTGTCTGAGGCCGGATTTGAACTCAGGTCCTCCTGACTCCAGGGCCGGTGCTCTATCCACTGCGCCACCTAGTTGCCCCTCAGGTACTCTTAATAATAAATTGGGGAGGAAATGAAGCACACTGAACTACATTTAGTTTTTCAGGGCACTTGTTTACATTATATTACATCAGCTTAATCACCTTACCTAGTAGGTCCCCTCCTTCTTCCCTAGTTCTGAGCTCCACTCTTTTCGGACTGTCATAGTCTAGCTCCAGTTTGGAACATAGAAACAGCTATGCCTGTTGAGGTTTCAGTAAATGTCTGCGATAATCTTCCCATACTGTTGATGTAAATGGAATGAACAGGTAGAATACCAGAATTCACACTGTTGTGAAATTTGAGTGGTGATTTCTTGTCTGTTTAGGTCAGGGTTTAGGCATAGGATTTAGAGTTTGTGGGCCAAACATCCCTTTACTCACGTAGACCAATTCTACAAAGAATAGGGCCCTCAAAAAGCAGGTGTACGTAGCCCATCATTTTCTGTGCAGAAATGAGCAGCATTGGAACGTGGAATGGGTTCCACGTATAAGTAACTAGATTAATCCCTTGGTAGTCATTTGAAGATATTAATACACAGCTCAGTCTAGAACTTAGGAGCTTTGTAAATTCAAGTAGACTTAAGCAGTTTGAAATGTACATCATCTAAAGCCAAGAACCTAAGTCACCATTCAAAGGGAAAAGCAGAAAGGCAATTAAAATAACAAAATACAACAGCATATAAGAATTAACATAGAATATGTGTATAAATTTGATCAGAAGTAATTTGGACTGACTAGGCAGCTCTTATGACTTAAACAGGCAGGAAAAAGGAAGACAATTAGTGGTTTTGTTCTTGGAAGATGGAGAGAAACAGAAGGGAGAGCATTGTGTGCCCATCCTCTTAACTGGATGCACCAGAAAGAAGATAGGCCATGAAAGAACACAGCAATACTTCATTAGTGGCAAGGAGAGGGATACTTATGGTATTTAGTACTGAAAGGGACTTTAGGAATCCTTTTTGACAGAGGAGGAAATAGGCCTAGAGAGGTGAAATTACTTGTATAAAGTTGTCTGGATGGTTCTGGAGACAATGAGGGGCCTAGTAGATTTAGACATTCAAAAGAGCCATTTGTAGTCCAAGTTACCTAGAATGTATATAAATAACAAGATACTTTGAATCTTTTGTGGAATGACTTGGTCCATATTTCTGGCCTGTTTTCTATATTTTTAATGTAGCTGCTCAACATGTTGTGTTTGAATTTGAACTGGGTTTTGTTTACTATTGCAAATAGTAAATAGCCTAGGCTTGGTGGCACATTGGATCAAGAGTTACACCTGGTGTCTGAGTTCAGATGTGACCTCATGGAAACTAGCCCCATGACTTGGGCATGTCATTCAACTTCTTTTTGCTCAACTGTAAAATGGGTATAATAGCACCCATCTCCCAGGATCAAATGAGCTGATATTTGCAAAGCCTTTAACATGATACCAGAGACATAGCAGGTGCTTAACAAATTCCTTCCTCCCTCCTTCCCTCTGTTCTTTTTTCCCTCTTTCCCTTCCTTCCTCCCCACCCTTTCCCCCTCCCTCCATACCTATTGTGCTTCTAGGGCAGCATATGTAGTTTTAAGTCATTTGGAAAGATATTGGTGAAGATAACCACCTGGAGGTTAGCTTTATCTCCTTTAAGCCAGTAGAAGTGCTAAGAGCTGATTCAATAAATAACTTCCAGTAAATGGTGACTCAGCCAAAATAACCAGTGCCTGTCTAGTGGCTGAAAAATTTACTTTCCATAAGGCTGAATGCTAATCTACTGATAAAACAACACTTTGGGCCACTGCTTTACCTTGGTGCTAAGGTTGACAGAAGTCACTGAGGGAAGCTATGTAGTGGCCTGGACCCTACAGAAAATGGCACATGACCCTTCCTTATTGTTTTTGAGGAGCAGAGTACATCATAGTAATTGTAGTTTTTCACCTAAGAACTGGATACTTGTCCACACGATATCAATGTCAGAATTATCCATTTACATAATATACATGACTGGGGATGAGTGTCTTAGTTTACTTATTCTGGTCCTTCCTTACCACAAGTGAAGGAAGGAAATGGCAACAATATTTGTACCTTTATGGCAAGTGGCAGAAACCCTGCTACAAGTGTCTACTGACTTCTCTCCGTGGGCAGGAGGGAGGGGCAGCGTGAGCCTGGTACTGTTCTTTCTATCAGTTTTTGATATGTGAAGACAATGCTATCTGAAAACTTACTGTTTATTTTACACTGCATTCATAGCCAAAAGTAAAGTTCTGGCTCAGGTATGCAGTGGAATATTTGTATATGTGTGTGCATGTGTGTGTGTGGATACATTTGTCATTTTTGTGTGCTCACACACACACATGCTTGTATGAGAGAACGGCTTAGTGAATAGGGTTGGCCTGATAGTCAGCAAGACCTGGATTCAACTCTTATCCCTAACTCTTACCACTGCATATCTTTTAGCTGCTCAGTGCCTCACTTAACTAAGAGTATAAGTTGGGGGACACTTGCCTGTCTGCAAATTGGTAGAGGTAGTTTCCTCACAAGGAGTTCTGTACACCAATGAAATCACAGCCCAGAACAAATATAAATAAATAACTAAGTAGGCAAATCCGTAGCTAAATAAATAACTCAATGGGTAGTGCAGACTAGAGAGCAGTAGAAGGATACATGGATGGGCCTAATCCAAAGGGCTTTTGTTACCAGGGGGGGTCTCATTATAAGGTAGTTTGCTCTCTATGGCACTACCCCCTTTCTCTTTCCCTTTTTCAAGTGGACAGACGTTGGGTTTCTGTGTTTTTGTATATTTATAAGTGTATGTATTTGAAGGGGAGAATAGAACTGAAATAATTTTTTAAAAATGGACTTTTCATTCTCTTGGTTACCAAGTTTCATGTGTGTGCATGTGTGTATATATGTGTATGCATGTATATATAGATATATCTATATATAGATACATACATGTGTGTGTATATATGTGTGTATGTATACCTGAATGGCAAGTGACAGAAGAGTGTGTGTGTGTGTGCGCACGCGCGTGCATGCATGCACCAAATGGCAAGTGGTAGCAACCCCATTACAAGTGTTCATATACACACATACATATATATTTATACATACATATATAAAATATACAGATATGTATATTATATATATATATATATATACACACACACATAAAAACAAAGAATAACTGTAAGGTAATTATAGAGTGTATATTTCCAGTGAGTTTGATATACATATATTTGCTGGAATATAATTTTAATTACCTATATATAGTATGATGCATAGCAAATATATATGTGCTTTATTGGTTGTTTTGGTAGCAAAGTAGCATATGGGCTTGTCGCAAAGTGTTACCTAATATCAACAGTTCCCCTATTACAATCTCTAAGGTAGGACTTTCATATATGCATTGGATCAAGGAATCAGAATGTTAGAGCCAATATAATTCAATTAACAGGCTTTCATTAAGTGCCTGTTATATGATGTTGAGCCAAACTGATCAAAGAAAAAAAAAAGGACAAAAGCAAAAAGTGTTTCCAGAGGGTGTGGTGTGTTTTGATAACTTTTTCCCCCACTTCTTTTAGTTCAAGGGAGCAGGAGGCTGAAATACGTGCACAACTGTGGTTTTCCTTGCCAAGGGAAAGAGCTTCTTCCTGCCCATGCATGAGGGCAGTTGGTGGGGGGGTTTGGAGAATAGAGGGGGCAGCTTCTCAGCGGGGGGGGGGGACATCTTTTTTTTTAACCTAATAAAACCAAAGAACTAATATAAGCCCACTTATTTTTTTTTATATATATTTTTTTATTTTTTGGTGAGGCAATTGGGGTTAAGTGACTTGCCCAGGGTCACACAGCTAGTAAGTATTAAGTGTCTGAGGCCGGATTTGAACTCAGGTCCTCCTGATTCCAGGGCTGGTGCTCTATCCACTGAGCCACCTAGCTGCCCCAAGCCCACTTATTAAAATAGGAGTGAAAGAAAAACATTAAAGCAGCTTTTTAATTATTCCTTTTTGCTCTCCTTTGGTTCTCTTTATCCACCCCCTTCCCCCATTTAGTCCTTCTCCCCCCAACCCCAGTCTATCCCTCCCTCCACATATTTTCATCCCTGGCTTTTCATTTTAAAAGCAGTTACAGTGTAGTTCCTCTTAGGGTGTTGTTTTCATGTCTATCTTTCCATAGTTAGCTATGTTTCTCTGATCGGTCATTTGTAATGGTGCTAGCTACTGCATTGTTATGTTAATATATATCGCCTTTAGTAGAGTCATTTCCTCATTTGGATATTTATTACTTACCTCCTCGAGTAAACAAAAATTATGGAGGGGAAAGGGCTGTCAGTCAGTCAACAGACATTTATTAAACATTCTATGGTAGGAACTGTGTGAAGTGCTAGAGATAGAGACAAAGGGGAAACATTTTCTTTTTTCAAGTAGCTTATATTCTCTAGGGGGAGAAAATGTGTACAGAAGAGTATATACCCCCCCCCCCCCACGCACAAATGTAATTTTTTTGAGGGAGAGGCCTGTAGGGCCAGGATGATTGGGAAAGATTTCATGTAGAAGATGTTTGGGGATCCTCAGCGTAGTCCAGCACTACTTTGGGAAGCCCCTGGAAGTTAGGCTGTCTGAGGAAAGGGGGATGGGCCCAGGTCAGAGCTGCTGTATTGATCTTTGTCAGGTGAGTGGCTTGGTCACATATCCATGCTGGGTGAGATTAAGAAGAACTGATCTCAAACAAAAAGAAGAAATGAAGTAGATAATACTCAAGTTGTTTTGAAAGAAAAATAAGATTTTAAGTACAGTTAAGGTAAAAGGGACATCTGGTACAAAGGTGTGGAGGTAGGAGGTGGAATACTGTATTTGTGCAATAACAGCAAGGCCAGTTTGGCTGGACCATTTTGTCAGTGGAAGAGAGTATTGTGTAATAATACTGGAAAGATAGGTTGAGGCCAGGTTTAGAGTTATTTAAAAGGCACGCAGAGGAGTTTGTGATTGGAGTTTGTTGAATGAGTTAACTTGCCAAGACCTGTGCTTTAAGAGTATCCCTTTGTTGCCTGTGTGGAGGCTACATTGCAGTGGGGAGAGACTTGAGATAGAAGACCGGTTAGAAGGCTATTGCATTTAATCCAGGGAGCAGTGATGGAGACATAAATGTGGATGATGACCCTGTGTATAGAGAGGGGGACAGGTTCAAGAGATGCTGCAGAAGTAGAAGTGGCCTCATTGGATATATGGAGGGAAAGAGATTCAGGAATCAAGGATGACTTTCAAATTGTGAACCTTGTTACTAGAAGACTGATGATGCCTTTGAGAAAAAATGGGGCATTTTAGAAAACATATGGGTTGGGGGGGTAAGGGAGAGAATAAGAGAAGGACTAGAGTTGGATGGGTAGATCTGAGATTGATTAGCATAGAGATTATAATTGAAACTATGGGAGCTGATGAGGTCACTCAATGAGAAAGAGAAGGAAAGAGAAAGGGAAGAGAATAAGAACATGCTACTACTAATACCTGGCATGGTTTGCAAAGTGTTCTACAAGCATTACCTCCTTTTCATCTTCACAACAACTCTGAGTTAGGTGCTATTATTTTCCTCATTTTACAGATGAAGAAACTGAGGCAGAGCCAAAGTTGCTTGCCCAGAATCACAAAACTAGTAGCTGTTTCAAATTGGATTTGAACTCAGATCTTCCTGACTCCTTGACCTTCCTAATTCCTGGGGTGTGGCTTGAGTGTCTGTTCTATACATTAACTAAGATTGATGTCAGCTAAGCCTAAGAGAAAGACATAGTAAGCTAAAAGTAGAGAGATTACCTTCTCCACTGTGTAGAACTGTTGAAGCAGTCTTGGAATACTTTAATAACTATTGTTACATAATGTAATTTTACTACTGGGACCATTTCATTAAAAAGTGGTATGATATTTATACACAGAGCCACAGAAAAGGGTAAAAAAGGAATATAGGACGGAAAAAGTGGGGCTGTTAACTCTTAGTGGGTATAGTGTAGTAAATATGAATGTGGAATCCATAAATGTAGGTAGTAAAATACAAACAAGAATATTCCATTCTCCAAACATTTCTCTACATTAATTTGGCTACAGATTAATATTAAACTAACTCCTGTATTTTATTTCCCAAAGAGAAACCATTGGAGTATTTCAGCAGTGTCATAAACAAAGTCTATTTGATTCATGTAAAATGTCCCATGGAGGGCCATTTACAGAAGATAAAGTGGAAGATGTAAAAGCCCTAGTCAAGATTATTCCGGTTTTCTTGGCTTTGATACCTTACTGGACAGTATATTTTCAAGTGAGTGGAAATAAGTAGAATAATTTGCTTTAATTTCCTATGATGGCCACCCTAGTCCTTTCCCTTGTCTATAAAATTAATTTGGATACAGTATAGGTCTGTAGATGATAGTTAACAAAAGGAAGCACAAAGCCTGTTGGAATGGCTTTGTATGGGACTCTTACCTAGGCTTCATATGGAATGTCAGGACAGATATAATGTAGGCCAGGAATGAGCTTGTTGGCTTTTATGCAAGAAGTGTTTCAGAGCTTTCTAGCAGACTGAAGAAACCCTAAAATTCCCCTCTTGTGTTCATACACCAGAGTGGCCCCCATATGTTTTCTAGGTTTGTCCCTTTTATTTGAGAATGGAAACCACTAGTATTTTTTCAGAACTGTTTTCTTCTTCATATTTGGTTTATGTGCCTGATTCACTTATTTCTCCTTCCTTTCATTCCCTGACCATTTTCTCTTTCATGGATCAATGTTGAATCTCTATACTTGCTTAGACTGACCCCCTCCGTGTAGGCATCTGTGTGGACGTATATCTGTAGAGGAATCATATTTGCATCTTTAAAACTCATTCTTAATGTTACATCTCTATTATACCTAGATGCAGACAACATATGTTTTGCAGAGTCTTCATTTGAGAATCCCAGAAATTTCAAGTATCACAACCACTCCACATACGGTAAATAAAGCTATAATTATTTCACTTCTGAAAATAGGCTTATGCGGAACAAAATTCCTCCTTCCTGCAACTCCTTTCCCTCTATACCAAACCCTCTAAGAGTAGTTGTGGGAGAAACAGTGTAAGAAGTAAAAGTGTTCTAGGTGAAATGTAACAGTTGCTTAGGTAGCATGGATTTCTTCTCTGCTTCCACAGAGAAAGGCTAAAGTGTGGATTCTGGTAGTGGGCGGTTGTGTGGTTGTCGGCAGTATATTTGTAATGGAGAGCTAGCTTAGCGTGCTTTGTTCCTTAAACATCGCACATCATGCCTGAGCACTGGAGGACGGCCAGCTACATCATACCTGGAGTTGTTTAGTTTGGTGGACTAGTAGACTTAGTTGAATTTGTGGTATTAATTCTATCTGTTGCCTGGAGGTGCCTCGGCCTGAAGAATAACTGCCCTTTCACAAAAATGCATAGAGAGAGAGTAGTGTTACATAGAGTGCTTGCTGTTTTATATAACTAAGTGGCAATGGATATTTGGCTGGTAACTTCTCCCTTACTGGAGAAAAGGAAGAAAGGAATACTGATCTGCCTTATTTCTAAAGATATGAAGTATTTCTTCCTCAACTATACAGCTATGAAATGAACCATGAGTAAATACATATGTTGGTAGTAAGGGGACTTAAAAATGAAATGTACTGTATACAAGGGTTTCTTCCTTTTTCTAAAAAAAGATATTTATGTAATTTAGACTTTGGTAATTTAGATACCTTTGTCATGGGCCGGTCACCTACTGTCTCCATTTTAATTGTCCAGTTTCCAGCAGCCTGGTTGACTATGTTTGATGCATTGCTGATCCTGGTCCTTATACCTGTAAAGGATAAATTAGTAGATCCTATTTTGAAGAGAAATGGTTTGCTGCCATCATCTTTAAGAAGGATTGCCGTTGGCATGTTCTTTGTGATGTGCTCAGCCTTAGCTGCAGGTAAGAATGTGTCCTGGTACATAGAACTAACTCACATTTCAGCCCCAGAGGAACTTCCTATTACAGATTCCCAGACCATGTCAATGATGGTGCCAGGCGAGTGGCATAACAGGTTTGTGCACGACATAGCATATTTCCCAAGACTCATGTTGTAGAATGTAGTAATTTTACTCTTTATATTCTTGGGAAGGGATTGGATAGGGTAGTGCATATTAGGGAACAAAGTATATTATTTTTCTTGTTTGCTTAAATAATGCATGAAGGAAGAAAGGGGAAAAAAACCATTTATGTGCTAGATGCTTTGTTAAGTGCTTTCCCATTATTTATCTCATTTGGTCTTCACACCAACCCTGGAGCTAGGTGTTGTTATTATCCCCATTTACAGATGAGGAAACAGGCAAATGGAGGTTAAGTAACTTTCTCAGGGTTCACACAGCTAGTAAAGGTCTGAGGTCATATTTGAATTTAGATCCTCCTGACTTTAGGCCCAGCATTCTATTCACTATACCACCTCAGTGGCTTTTGGTTTCTTTATTCCCCTGGAAGATAGGCATGATTTTTTTTTATCATAAAAGTATTTTATTATTTTCCAGTTACATGTAAAGATAGTTTTCAACATTTGTTTTCATAAGATTTTTAGTTCCAAATTTTTCTTCCCGCTCCTCAAGACAGAAAGCAATCTGATATAGGTTATATATGTACAATCACATTAAACATATTTCTGCATTAGTTATGTTGTGAAAGAAGAATCAGAACACAAGGGGGAAACCTCAAAAAAGAAAAAAAAAACAACCAAAAAGTAGAAACAGTATGGTTCAATCTGCATTCAGAATCCATAGTTCTTTTTTCTGGATATGGCGAACACTTTCCATCATGAGTTCTTTGAAATTGTTTCGGATCATTGCACTGCTGATAAAAACCAAGTCTGTCATAGCTGATCATCACACAATGCTGCTGTTACTGTGTACGGTGTTCTCCTGGTTTTTCTCACTTCACTCAGCATCAGTCCACTTGTCTTACCAGATTTTTCTGAAATCTGCCTTGCTCATCATTTCTTATAGCACAATAGTATTCCATTACATTCATATACCACAACTTGTTCAGCCATTCCCCAATTGATGGGCATTCCCTCAATTTCCAATTCTTTGCTACCACAAAGTGAGCTGCCATAAATATTTTTGTACATGTGGGTCCATTCCCTTTTCTATGATCTCTTTGGGATACAGACCTAGTAGTAGTATTACTGGGTCAAAGGATATGATAGCCCAATAGCCCTTTGGGCATAGTTACAAATTGCGCTCTAGAATGGTTGGATCAGTTCACAACCCCACCAATAATGCATGAGTTTTCCAGTTTTTCTACAGCTTCTCCAACATTTATTATTTTCCTTTTTTTGTCATATTAGCCAATTTGATAGGTATGAGGTGGTACCTCAGAATTGTTTTAATTTGCATTTCTCTAATCAATAGTCATGTAGAGCATTTTTTCATATGACAATAGATAGCTTTCTTCATCTGAAAATTGCCTGTTCATATACTTTGACCATTTCTAAATTAGGGAATGACTTTCATTCTTATACATTTGATTTAGTTTCCTATGTATTTTAGAAATGAGGCCTTGGTCAGAAACACTGGCTGTAAAAATTGTTCCCTAGCTTTCTGCTTCCCTTCTGATTTTGACTGCATTGCTTCTGTTTGTACAAAAACTTTTTAAAATTTTATTTTCAATTCCTGGAACAAAACAACCATTTCTATTACACAGTACAATAAAAAAGATGATTGCACACGAAGCTGCAGATCTACCATGAATAACTTGCTATTCCCTCCAAATATACAACAAAGTTATCATGTAAATTTCTTTCTTTTTGCTTCCCTTCCTCTCCTCCCCTCCCCTCCTTGGGTTGGCTACCCCAATGATCTATTCTTATGTCAAGGAAATCTGTTATTTCTTTCCCACAGATTGTCCTTCAAGGAAGTCTGATCTGTTATTCCTACCCTTCAAGGAAGCCTGTTTTTTTCTCTTTGTTTTGTTTTTGTTTTTGAATTCATCTAAAGTTTAGAGTTCCAAATTCTTTTCCTCTCTCATTCCTTCCCTCTTATTCCCTGAGGTGGTAAGCAATAAGACATAGGTTATATATGTGTAAAACATTACCATATTAGTAATTT
Organism: Dromiciops gliroides; assembly: GCF_019393635.1. Taxonomy (NCBI): domain Eukaryota; kingdom Metazoa; phylum Chordata; class Mammalia; order Microbiotheria; family Microbiotheriidae; genus Dromiciops; species Dromiciops gliroides. Next base: position 37,934,417 of record NC_057861.1, on the reverse strand, counting down.
TATATAAAAAGACTCAAGTAAAAAAAAAAAAGAAAGCACAAAACAGCATGCTTCAGTCTGTGTTCAGGCAATATCAGTTCTTTCTCTGGAGGTGGATAGTATGCTTCATCATTAGTCCTTTGGGATTGTTTTGGATCATTGTACCCTGAGAGTAGTTAAGTCATTCCATTTGCTCATAGAGCAGTAATGCTGTTATTATGCGCAGTGTTCTTCTGGTTCTGCTCATTTCACTATATATCAGTTCATATGAGTCTTTCCAGGTTTTTCTGAAATCATCCTACTTGTTATTTCTTATAGCACAATAATATTCCATTACAATCATATACCATAGCTTGTTTAGTCATTCCCCAATTGATGGGCATTCCTTTGATTTCCAATTCTTAGCCACCACAAAGAGTTGCTATAAATTGTACGAAACCTTTTTAATTCAATGTCATCTAAATAATCTATTTTGTATTTTATAATATTCTCTATCTCTTATTTGGTTATAAATTGCTCTCTTCTTCATAGATCTGAGAGGTAAACTATTCCTTCGTCTCCTAATTTACGTATGATATCACCCTTTATGTCTAAATCATGTACTCATTTTGACCCTATTTTGGTATACAATGTAAGATGTTGGTCTAAGGCATAATTTTTTGGAGGGTGGGGCAATGAGGGTTAAGTGACTTGCCCAGGGTCATACAGCTAGTAAATGACAAGTGTCTGGGGTTGGATTTGAACTCAGGTCCTCCTGAATCCAGTGTTGGTGCTTTATCCACTGTGATACCTAGCTGATATATTACTTCATTTGAGTTTTAACAATCTCACAAGGTAGGTAGTATAAGTATGAGGGACTTTACCTATGATCTCAGAGCTAGAGAGAAGTGGGATTTTACCCTCTTGTTCTTCCCGAACAAAGATTGTGGCTAATCTGGAGGATTCATTCTGTATGTACAGGGGTATAGACTGAAAGTCCATGTTAGGAAGTCCTGAAAAGGTTCAAGAAGGAAGGAATGTAATTGAACTCTACTAACTCAGATCTCTTGACTTGGTAAGTTCTAGGGAATTGTCTGATGCATAGGAAATCTGCCCAGGGCCACACAGCCAATAAGTGTCACGAATGGAATTTTGAACTCAGGTCCAATTCCTTTGTAATTTCCTGTATTTTACTTTATGCATTTAAAACATTGCTCTGAGAAGGGAGCCAGAAAAATTAAGAACCTTTTGTACTACATCATAGGACTCACTTCAGGTGGATAGTGGATCAAATGGCGCAAATTTTTGTTGAGCCTAATCATTACTCCTGGTCAGCAGTGAGGTTAATGTAAACAGCAGCTTATACATTTGTCCTACAAAAGGATGTTTGATTCAAAAAAATTTTTTTTTGCTTAAAATTAAGTTCATTTATGATATGTGCATATGGTTACACTAAGGTGTTTTCAAAGGGTTTTGTTTTTTTTTTGTGAAAAGGAAAGAGATTTTTTAAGTTGATCAGGATTAAAGACATCATCTTTTAATTCCACGAAAGTTAAGTGTATACCACTAGATATCCAGTGGAAGTGACGAGTTGAATAGTAAAAAATGTGCCCTGCTTTCTAATCGATAGAGCTGAGGAAATGTTTATCCCAGAATCACAGTGACCTCTGAGGCTACATAGTCCAGTCCAGGTTAAACTTGTTCATACCTGAACCAGAATCCTTTCCCCAACTTAATTTTCAAGTGGTCATTTAGTGTGGGGAAGGTTGAAAATCTGTGTTGAGAAACCCTTTACTACTTGAGGTGGCCTCTTCTACTTTTTGGCAGCTCCAAGAGTTAGGAACTTTTCCCTTCCATCAAGTCTGCATTTGCCTTTTATAAATTCTACCCTCTGGAGCTAAGCAGAGCTAGTCATATCTCTCATGACAGTCCTCCAAATTTTTGAACGCTTTTGAAAGTATTTGGGTAAGTAGAATCTTTATTTTCTAGATATCCTAGGTCATAAGTTTAGCCAGTATAAGATTTAACTTGGAAGACCGACTTAAGGCAGATATTACACACACAACTTCTGACATATTACTTGGAGTTGTATGTATTCAAATGGTTCCACCTCCCTTTGAAGGGTCTAATTCTAGATCTGCCACAGAGCTTATTAGTATATGCCAGAAATTAATGAAAGGAATGGAAGAAATGCAGGCTTACTTTCTGAATTAGTATGGTAGTCACTATTGGTGGATAATGAATACAGTTCAGGTTTGGTGGCATCAACTTTCGCAGATTTTCATCCCCAAAGCATTTTTTTTTTGGTGGGGCAGTGGGGGTTAAGTGACTTGCCCAGGGTCACACAGCTAGTAAGTGTCAAGTGTCTGAGGCTGGATTTTAACTCAGGCCCTCCTGAATCCAGGGCCAGTGCTTTATCTACCGTGCCACCAGCTGCCCCTATTCCCAAAGCATATTAATGGAATTTTCTTGAAGCTCTGTGTTGGCAAATCATTAATGTCTTTTGTTTTCTAGTCTTAACTGAACACACTTTGGGTACCAGCTCTGTGCAAAGTTATATCTGAAAGGTTTTTTTTCCTTTTAAATTTTTGGTGATGAATGAAAGTAGGGAATAAAGAGCATATCATAATAGAATTACACAAGCCATCATAAAAACATTTCCCTCTATACAGAGGTCCGTGGAAAGTATCATTGTCTTTCATTTATTTATTTAGAATTTTCCCTATTACATGCATGTATAAAGAAATTTTCACATCGATTTTTAAAACTGCGTTCCAAATGAAAGTAGCATTTTCTTAAATGTATTACTTTCTTGATGTCACAGTGTTTATATGCTTCTTACTTAAAATGTAAGAACCTCAGTTGCGGGGGATTGGGGGGTTAAGTAACTTATCCAGAGTCACACAAGTGTCTGAGGCTGGATTTGAACTCAGGTCCTCCTGAATCCAGGGCCAGTGCTTTATCCACTGAACCACCTAGCTGCCTCAGTTGCATATCTTTTTGCCATTTTCTCTACTTCCTTTATTTTACAATATCAATTTTCAATTAGAGACTACCTCAACCACCTCTCTCTTTTATTACCCCTTCCTAAACAGTGGCTATTTACCATCCTCACATACATGTATATGTAAATATATATTTTGGAGTTGCTTCATTGAGTAAAATTTAGATCTTCTGATGCACTAACAAAAGAAGTACCATTGACTTTATAAACTTAAAAAAGAAAGCTTTACTTCAAGTATCTGCTTCCCTGTCTATTAGAGGATGATTTATGAAGCTTGCAGGGTAAGGAGAGAAAGAGTGCCTTCTATTTGGCTGTAAAGTTTTTTTCAAATAAAATGATAGAAGGCAGGAATAGAAAATAATTCTAGAAATCACCAGTAGTACCTGTAAAGAAGTCTAAATGCTACTATATAAGTATTTATTTCAATTTTGACATGACAGAAAAGGCCATATTTGGACTCTTCTCAGGGAGAGTGAGTTTAGTTTCAAGCCCCACAACTTTGTTGCTTGAACTTCCCAGCAGGGGGCCACCAGGCACACAAGGCTCTGAGTAGCTGAGGCCCCTGGGCCTTAGGCCAGAGCAGGGCCTGGAAGGGGGCCTGTACTTTGTGGGAGCTGAGTTAGGCTGGGAGTTAACCTTGAGGCTCCCGAGGTGATCCTATGTGACCCTGATGTTCTAACTCCAACCTAAGTTTTGTTTCTTGAAGTTAAATATGTTTATGTATGTTAACACAGCACTGTTCTAGTGAGGAATTGACATTCTTGCCCAGAATAAGGTTAAGGCCTAGTGTCTTAATCTGATTGGTCTACTGTTGCAATCTGATTGGTTGTTAATGGGACAGTTTGATTGGTTCATTGATACAATCTGATTGGTCCTTATAGTTACCATATATGGGAGGTTGGTACTATATGCTGTCATTGGTTGTTTCTGTAATGCTGTATATAAATGGCAACTGTAATGTGATTGATTGAGAGGGACCCTTGGTGGGTATAAATCAAGGTGCAGGACCTCACTTTAGTGCACTCTCTGGCACATTCAGAAGAGTGCCCATCTTCAAAGATGAATAAAAATGCCTTCACCTACACTCTGCTGCCTGCTTGGATTCTTTGAGCTGTGCTGCTTGAACTGCTAACACTTGAGCTGTACAACTTTATTTGAACTGTTAGCTGCATTTTTTTTTTTTTAGTGAGGCAATTGGGGTTAAGTGACTTGCCCAGGGTTACGCAGCTAGTAAGTGTTAAGTGTCTGAGCCAGGATTTGAACTCAGGTCCTCCTGACTCCAGGGCCGGTGCTCTATCCACTGCACCACCTAGCTGCCCCAGCTACATTTATAACAGACATATAATCTAATGTTTATGTGAGATGATGAAGGAGAGGGACTAGATAAAGATTACCAGTCAAATTCCACTACTTCTAAGAATCCTGTACAAACAAACAAAAAACCTTTGTATTTTTATTTCTAGGAATTTTAGAGAGTAAAAGACTGGACATTGTGAAGGAGAAAACAATTAATCAGACAATTGGAAATGTTACCTACCATGCTGCTGATTTGCCAATATGGTGGCAGGTTCCACAGTATGTGTTGATTGGAATGAGTGAAATATTTGCAAGTATAGCAGGTAAGTGTTGTTATAAATTCAGCAAATGGGCTCAAAGTGTTGTTACAGATTCAGCAATGGGCTTTGAATCATGGCAAATCCATTAAGGCCTATTGATATACACCTACTTGCTGCCCCCTTAAAATGTATAGTTTAGAAATAATATTTATAAATTCTCCTGGCATTTGGTAGATCTACATATATCACTTTTAATCCAAAGAAATAGCCTTGTTTTTGAAGTTGTTTTGAATACATAGTTTCTGATTCACTGAGGATATCAGATATAAATATCTTCTTTACCTTTAAAGTAAATATGAGGTTATTTAGGGGAGGGAATATTTTATGTAGGTAGGAAATGTGCCCTATCTCAAATGGGTATCCTCTTTTGAGTGTTTTAATTTTTGACAGTTTATACTCTCTTCAACAGTCACATGCCTATGGCTGGCTGGCTTCCCCTGTAAAAATATAATAAAACTTTTCCAAATTTAATCACCATACTTTACCAAAACTTGTTTGCAGGTTCTGCTTGATTAATGCAAATCTGTATTAATGCCAACTTGTAGCAGCTCTACAAGTAAGTCTTAGGAGTAGTATTTTTCCCTTTTACAAAAGGTGAAGAGATGACGTTTGAAAAAACTCATTTCCATTTATGAAAAGGATGGAATATTAATTAGCAAAAAAACCCCAACAAACATAGAATTTTTTTAAAAGTGGTTTTGATTTTAAAGTGGTAATGCCTTTATTTTTATCGTCTGTAGATTATAGTCCTAATTTACCTGTGGTATAAGAAAGGGCAAGAAAGTAGGCTTTGAAACCTTTCTACCAGTTTGTAAGATTTAGCACTCTCTAAAAATGAGTTTTTAGCTGAATTCTGACACTGGCAAAAAGGTGTAGTGAGAGAGTCCTCCCATATAGTGTCTACATTGATGACTTCATCTTTCCAGAGAAAGAAAATCAGGGAAAGGAAGTAGAACTTTACTCAGTCAGATATAATAACATTCAGCATATTCATTTTCCCAAATAATTTCATACACATATTTAATATTTTACTTTTGAAGTCAGTAGAAGATATTGTGGTTAATTCTAACTTGGGCCCCATGTAGATTTGTGTTTCTGAACTAGTGAATATACTCAGTGGTAAAACAAGTAACAGGTAGTCTGTAATCTATAATCCTGCCATTCTGAGTAGAATGATTGGTGACCTATTTATCTCCAAGTAAGGAAGTAGTTAGTATAGTGATTATAGACAGCTGAATCAGGAGAGAAACTTTATCCTTATTTCTTGTACACATTTAGAAATAATGTACCGGTGTACAATATTATAAACATCCATTTCTTGAAGTGTTATCTGTGATGATTGTATCATAATCACATGATCATCAGCTCATGATCATTAGCTTGTCTCATACCAAGAAAGGAAGGAGAGATTCTATCAAAAGGTCACTTTTTGCATCCTAACACACACCAAGAAAAGCTGAGCCATTTGGCCTTTGGTTGAAGATGATGATCCCCAAGGTTTTGTGGCTGATTTACATTGAGGCATAGATCATTATTAACGTGTATAAATTTGCCTTTGACACAAAGCAGAGTCCTAGGTGATAAAGGGATCCTGCCAGCTGAGGAGCCAGGGCTGAATATTAGAAGATGAAATTCAAGAGGTATACAGTTAAAGTCGTCCACTGCAGTTGAAAACAACAACAACTCCAAAACCTTTATCAATACAAGATAGAGGAGATGTGGGTCGACAGCCATTTGTCTGAAGAAGACCTGGAGGTTTGAGTGTATTCTCAGATTAGTGTGAGTCAGTTGGATGATTTGGTAACCCAGACAGACAATTCATTCTTAGGGGGCCTAAGAAGAAACACCACAATAGAGAGGGGTAGCCCCCTTTACTCTGCCCTGGTTAGACCATGTTTGGAGTGTTGTGTTCAGTTCTGAGTCCTGCACGTTAGGAAGAACACCAGTAATCCCAAGAGCATTCAGAGGACATATCCAGAAAGACTGGGGGCCCCTTCACTCCCAAAGTAGAAAATAGTTTTAGGAAGTAAATAAAGGTGAGTCAAGAAAGAATGTGGCTCAGCCTCATTCCTTGTGAGGATCAGGTGAAGTAACTGGACATATTTCTCCTGGAAGAGATGAGCCATAGGGGAAGTTTGTGATACTTTTCTTTTAATATTGGAAGGACTGTCATTTGGAAGAATGATTAGATTAGCTGTGCTTGGCCCCTGAGGATAGAATGAGCGGCAGGGCTTGGTGAAAACTCCCTGAGTGTAGGGGCAGCATTGAGAGGGAGTGCATCCCCTCTTGCTGGAGGTCCCACTAACTTGTCAGGTGTGTTGAAGGAGCGGTGCTTTGGCTGATTTGGGTTATGCTTGACGGCCTTTGAGATTCCTTCTAATTCTGAGGTTTTGTGACTAGTCTTGAAAAGTGGTGATGGTCACTTTAGAGCCTGCGAGTCTAATGCAGTAGGTTTCAAAGTGAAAATGGATTCACTTCTAAAGCTTTTCCTAGGTGTCAGTTCTGCGAGGCTACATTTAATGGCCAATATGCCATGTTCTTTGTTGTTTTTTTTACAGGGCTGGAATTTGCATATTCAGCTGCTCCAAAATCCATGCAGAGTGCCATCATGGGCTTGTTCTTTTTCTTCTCTGGAGTTGGGTCATTTTTTGGCTCAGGATTGTTGGCGCTGGTTTCTGTGAAAGGCATTGGGTGGATGAGTAATCACACAGATTTTGGTAAGGACGCTTTGTGTGGTCTCGGCTTTTGGGTAATCTGCTGCCAGCCCTTAATGAAGGGGCAGTATTTCTTGTAATGGGACTTGGCTTGCAGAAATTATCATGGAGCCTTTATTCTTCTTACACAGATGCTCGTTTCCACAAATGGTTGTTGGTGGTGGATAAAGACTCAAAGCATATAAATAAATAGAGCTTTGATTAAATGCCAATATTTAGTGTGACATATTTCCTGTATTGGTAAACTGGCTTACTTAAAATATTTACCTGTAATAGTAAGAAAGTTGGTTGGTCATACTACAAAGTATGCAATACCACAAAGTATGCTGGATAACATTGCTTATAACTAGACACCCATGTCTGTCAGAAATGGCAACTATGGTAGCTTAAAAATGCAATGGTATCTTGATAACTGGTACTTTAATCTGGAAATGCATTTGAATTTAGGTGATTAAGAAGCTGTCAGATTAAGTCCAAGCTTTCATGGTGACCTGCCATCAAAACACCTCCCGATTTTGTATTTTCACAGTGACCCCTGACCCTCATTAGACAGAATCATAGCATGTCAGAGCTAGAAAGGCTGCTCAGTGTCTCTCTGGTGCATCTTGTACCTAAATAAGAGCCTTTGGTACATCATGCCCCCAAAATGGACACGTAGCCTTTGCTTGAGGTTTTCAAATGAATGGAAACCCACCACCTCCCACAGCAGTCCATTCTACCTTGAGATAACTCTTATTATTAGGAATTTTTTGCTTACATCAAGCTTCAATTTTCTTCTTTGTGATTTTCACTCATTGTTCCAATTTTTGCCTTTTAGAGCCAAGCAGAACAAGTCTAAGCCCTCTTCCATGTGACAGCCCCTTAAATACTTAAAAACAAATATGTTCTCTCTTAAGTCTTCTCTCTGGTCCCTTCAACTTGATCCTCATTTGGCTACCATCCTCATTGCCCTCCTGAGGACATTTCTAGCTTAGCAATATTCTTCCTGAAATGTAGTGTCTAAAACTGAAGACAGTATTCTAGATTATGGTCTGACCAGGACAGAGGAACCCAGGACTATTATGGCCATGTTACAGGGTGCTTAATAAATATTTAGTGATTGATTGATTGATTCCCTTCATATAGCCTGATGATGGTTGTTTGCTGTTGGTTCTTACCACTCTTGGCTCACTATAAGCCCAAGGTCCATTTCAGACAAACCTGTCCTATCATGGCTATCCCTTATGGAGTTGATTAGTTGAACCCAAGTGTATTAATTCATATACGTTGCTGTTAAGTTTAATCTGACTTCTGTCATCATCCAGGTTGTGAAAAAGCCCCCATTTATAATTTCTCCAAGTTTTTAGTCACCTGTAATATGTTATTTATTTTGTACAAGATAAATTTTGTCATTTATTTATCCCCTACCCCTGGGTATAACCAGTCCCTAAGTACTTGCAGCTGGCACTTCTTCCATAAACTTTTCTTATGTGAGATTAAAATTGGATATTAGATCATAAATCTCCCCTACTTAACCTTTCCCTTAATTTATCTCCCAGACTAGTAAATGGAAGAAGCTTCTGGTTTTCTAGATAGAGCTTTTATTGTATGGTAGTCACAAGGTGATGTTGATTAGAAGGATAGGAAAGTAGAAATACAATACAAATCGTCTTAAGTCTAGGCTTAGTCTATATTCCGTATAAAACTCACCAAAAGCCGAAGGCCACCTTTGGGGCGAGAGACTGAGTCAAGCGCGTGCTGTTAACCGAGAGCCGGGCCGAGTCAAACTCCAGTCCACATCTGTCTGTGTAGCGCAGCCAGGAGACCAGCGGAGCAGGAAAAAAAAGGCCCCACTTCCGTTCTCTCCTTGCCTTTTAAGCTCGCACCCCGGAAGTCGAGTGCTCAGCAGGCAATATGGCCTGCGTCGCAGGCGGACTGGTGTGCGTAGCTCATGCTGTTGGTCTCCTCCCCAAAAGGGTGGTCCTAAAAAAAACTGGCGTCTCTCCATTATCTAACCGACTGTTAAAACTTTTTACCACATTCCCCCCTTTTGTTCCTCAAGAAACAAAATATTTCCTTGACAGAACAGTAAAAAGAATATAATAACTATTGCTAACTAATAATATGTGAACAACAATATAGAAAAGGAAGAGAGGAAAGTTTTGTCCGGAGGGGCGATTTTTTTGTCCTCATGAACCTACGCTTTGACATTAGTCTTGCAAAGGGAGAGCCTCTGCAGAGAGTACATGTTACAGATAGTGTATATTATAACAGAAAGGAGATAGTAAAAACTAACAAAACATATAAAGTCTCTGAGTTCTCTTGTCTTCTTGAAGTGGTAAGACGTCATCAGGAGGAAACTGGATTCTGGTCTGGAAAAACTGGATTCTGGACTCTGGTCTGGAAAGCTGGATTCTCTTCTTTAACTGTTTGAATTGCTGTATTTTTACTAAACCTTAGCATAGCATTGTCAATGATCAAATTAATAAATTCCATTACATTCCCTCCTTTATATCCTTAGACTTCTAATAGAGGGTTGAGGTAGTTATGCAATCTGTAACACTTTTTACCACCATGTGTCTGGATCAAAGCCAAATTTAGTATGTGTTCATGACACCTGAAAATGTTATGGAAAGGTTATCATAGCATATCTCATGGTTCTGAGACAGCCAGTGATTGTGCTAGGCCACAGGTGAGTTCAACTGAGTGAGATAAAAAGATAAATAAGTTCAGTTAAATTAGGAGGGAGAGAGGATGAATACTGGACTGTGCCTAGTAATTGTGCTCTACATAGTCACCATCATAAGCAAACCATGGACTTACGTATACCTGTCTCTCCTTTTGTTGCACATATATTCTCTCCAGGGCCTGCATTAGAGTTCACAGCAAGTTAGTCTCTGAAATGATAAGTTTCCATACTTCCAAAATCTCATATTAATTTCACCAAAGACAGTATGATGGTAAAAATGCGTGCTATGCTGCATAACTGAGAACATATTAGTGATACATACAATAATTCCAAACCATACCCAGAGTACAATGACATATAAATAATAAACGAATGTAAATAGCTGATTATATTAGACATTGTTACATAATCTTCTTTTAGCAAGTAGACCACATCATCTTATACATGAATTCTCTAGTATAACAGTAGCAGATACTTAAAGTGGTGATTAATTCATCAAAAAGAAATAAGACTTCAATTAGCAAGATTCAATATTCAATGTTTTCAGTGAGGTATCAAGCAATAGGGTTCAATAACCCTCTCTCAAAAAGAAAGAGTAAAAAAAAAGAATTCTGGTAGCTTCTGAGGCCCGATGGCCTCACCCACAGCATATACTTAAAATGTCTTTGAAAAGTCACTTAGTTTAGTTTTAAAGAAAAGCAAAAGAAACAAAAGTCAAAAAACAAAGCAAAACCAAAAACCAAAAATAAAAAGCAAAAGATTTGCTAAGCACCCTTTTGTGCTCTTAAAGAACTTAAAGGTGTGGTGAATTCCAGGTCTTTTCAGTGCCTTTCAAAAGTCAAAACAAAACAAAAACAAAAAGGATTAAAAAAAAAATAGGTATAGGGTAGGGAAAGGGTGGGAGAAATTGAGGTGGACCACAAAACTAGGCCATGTGCTTCAGTGCTTTTGCCTGTGGAAGGAAATGCTTGTTAAATTTTAAGGTATTTAAGCTGCTAGAGTTCGGGGTATGCCACAGTGTTTTAACTGGTTCCCCAATTCTATGCATGCCAAAGTGGCAGGGGTTTCTGAATTGTCATTGATCTTTCTAATGCTTTCATAATGTTCTTTATGGTAGAAAATGTGGAGTTCTCTAGCATCACTTAATATTGTCTTTCCCCCAGTATGGATTTAAGGGAGTTTTAATGACAATAGATATGATATGGTTGTGTTTCTTGGAAATTCTTGTTTTAAAAACATTTTATAAGTGGTATATTATATAAAGATAATAGACATATAGTATTTTACATATACAAATACACACACACATATACTTGTGTGTATGTGTGTTTGTGTTTGTGGTGGGAGCTAGGAGGATTCTCACATCACTGTTGATTTATGATTACTTAAAAATAATGAAGTGGTTGAGGGTTGGGAGATGTATGGGAGATATCTTAAATACAACCCAAAACTAAACTCATCTTTCTCCTCAACAGCCCCTTTGTTTTTACAAACTTGCCCATTTCCTTTGAAAGCACTGCAATCCTTCCAGTCTCTCAGGTTCATAATCTTGGCATTATACTCCTCATTTTCCCTCATCTCACAATACAGTTAGTTGCCAAAGCTTGCTCTTTCTACCTTTACATCATCCCTCAGATCAGACCCCCTTCTTTCTACCTTAGTTCAGACTTTAATTGCCTCTTCCTTAGATTATTGGACCGGTTTCCAAATTGGCCTTCTTGCCTCTTCTCTCCCTACTCTAGCCTGTCCTACACTTTGCAGCCAAAGCAGTTTTCTTTAAGCACGTCTCTTATTTTCCTAACTCCAGTGGCTTCCTGTTGTTTCTAGGATAAGCTCCTCTGTTTCGCTTTAAAGCCCTATACATCCTGGCCCCAACCAGATCAGCCTTGTTGGGCACTACTTTCCCTCCCATTCTTTGCAGTCCAGCCAAACAGGCCATCTCTCTGTTTTTCATACCATAACATTCCTCTTTTTTCCTTTATACTTGCTGCCTCACATGCTTGACATGTTCTCCTTTCTTATCTCATAGAATACTTTTCTTTCTTTAGGATAAAATTCAGGCACCATCTTTGTGTGAAGTCTTTCATGATCTTCTCAATTACTAGTGCCCTCCCTAATTTGTATTTAAGTACTTTGTATAGGTTTTTATTTATTTACCTTTTGTTGTATATTTCTTTATATGTACTTGTTTTCTTAGTGTTCTGATCCATAGATAGGCACTTAATAAAGAAATGCCTGTTGATTGAATGATTTATTAAAGGCTCCAAACCTAGAAACAACCAAACATGTTCTCTGTATCTTTTCTTCCTCATCTCTTTTTATTAGAGATATTTTTGTTTTAGCTATGTCTGAGATCATGATTGCTACCCTGCTTTTTCTCTCTTTTTTGGGAGGGTGTGTGTGTGTGTGTGTGTGTGTGTGTGTGTGTGTGTGTGTGTGTGTGTGAGAGTGAGAGTTAAGTGACTTGCCCAGGGTCACACAGCTAGTAAGTGTCAACTGTTTGAGGCTAGATTTGAACTCAGGTCCTCCTGAATCCAGGGCTGGTGCTTTATCCGTTGCACCACCTAGCTGCCTTCCTCTCTGTATCTTTTCTTAAAAACACATTGTTAGCCAAGCAATAAATAAAAACACCCAGACATTGGATATAATGCTCCCTAACTTTCTATTTTTTTTTTTAAGTGAGGCAATTGGGGTTAAGTGACTTGCCCAGGGTCACACAGCTAGTAAGTGTTAAGTGTCTGAGGCCGGATTTGAACTCAGGTACTCCCGACTCCAGGGCCGGTGCTCTATTCACTGCGCCACCTAGCCGCCCCCCACCTAACTTTCATTCTTAATTTGAACTCTACTCTCATACAAAGAAATAACCACTGGAAGTTATACAAGGCTCTCCTGGGCTCAGTTAAGCCAAAGATAATTTTCCTGACAAAGTTGTATGGGTAGCACATTAGTTATTTGCCTTTGGTGACTTTGGTTATAGATGTCTTTATCCTTCTATAAAATAGCCAATAACCATTTTTAAGTGCCTACCAAGTGCTGGGCATTGGGCTAAGCCGGTGATACAAATTTAAAAAGATGATTCCTGTTCTCCAGGAATTTATAATCTAATAGGGAGAGACACAAAACGAAGCTGAAAAATAAGGGATGGAGAGTTGGAGGGCATGGACAGGGGGCATGATGGGGAAGTAAGCCAAATGGAAATGAAAAGATGTCTTTGCTGAACCCCTTCCTTAAATGAAGGTTTGGGAATTCTTGGTTCTGCCCTCCAGTCATAGGGACAGAGAGTTATGAGGAGTGTGAGGACCAGGTAGGATGATGAAGTTTTCCTTGGCCATGGTAAAGTCAGACAAGTGCACAGTCAAGCAGCTGGATAGAAACTTAGATGTCTCTGCTGAGCCCCCTCTTTATATAGAAGTTTAATGAAATTTTTTTTTGGTGAGGCAATTGGGGTTAAGTGACTTGCCCAGGGTCACACAGCTTATAAGTATCAAGTGTCTGATGATGGATTTGAACTCAGGTCCTCCTGAATCCAGGGCCAGTGCTCTATCCACTGTGCCACCTAGCTGCCCCTATATAGAAGTTTAAATTGAGATATGACCTTAGAGGAATACTCTAACCCACCCAGTACTTTACCACCATAGCATATTTCTATATGCCTAGTGCATAAAACAGATGTAGTAGAGAAAAAAAAACTGTTCTGGGAATGGATTGATTTCAATGGAAGAACTCTTAGATCTTTTTCCCTACCTGATTCTTCAGCAGAATCGTTCAGTAAGACCATAGATTTACTGCTATGGGAACTTTAGAGATCATTTTACAGTTGATGAAACAGGCCCAGAGTTATTAAGTTACTTATCCAAGGTCATATAGATAGTAAGTGGCAGTGCCAAGTTTTTAACACAGGTCTTCTGACTCCAGATTCAGCATTCTTTCCACTGCATCATTTTATCTTCCAATAATAGTAAGCAGAGAGGATGAGAGGAGGCTTAGGCCTTTGTTTAAGTAGATTCATTCTCTGAAAATGAGATGTGACAGATTATTGCACCATCATCTAATAGATGTTTCATTTGTGACTTTCACTGCCTGAGGATAAGTATCTTTTTTTCCTCCCTTCATTTGTATTGAAGTGCTTTGGAAAAAAACAGTCAACTTATGAAAGAAGGCATTTTCTTCTTCCTTTGAAGTCTTTTGAAACATTTTCTTCCTCCTATTCTTTGTCTGCTGTTCCCCACTCCAACATGTGCACCTCTCAACACTTTTAGAAAGAACATAAATCCACACTAGACTCAACACTACTCAGTATGCAGGGGAGAGCTAAATGTCGAGCTTTTTGTTAAATTTGGGGATATAATTTCATTGCATGATTTAGAAAAGTAGATGTACTATAAAATGCAATACATTGGCCTCCTTTGCTATTTGAAGTCCATAAAACTTATGTATTTGTCTCAGTGGAAAATTCATCAATAGATTCTTCTCATTGTATTTGATTTATTTTGGTTTAATTGACTTTTCTTTTTGATATGTAAACTCATCTAGGTGTGTGAACTTAGAATTAGGGTCCACAATCAAACTCTTCCCCTTTCCCCACCTTCAGAGAGAGAGAGCTTGCTGTCTCTGTCTGAAGGTGTGCCTTTTATGGGTACCTTTTCAGAAAATACTACAGCAGCCCAAACTGGCATTATAGGCAATATTTCATATTCATATTCCCCCATCTCTAGAAAGAAGGGAAGGTGCATTTTCTCTTTGTGGTTAAGCTTGATTGCTATAGTTACACAGAACTCAGTTTTGTTTTCATTTTCATTGTTCTTTTCCATGTACATTATTAGAGTCATTGTGTATATTTTGCTGATTCTGTTAATTTTACTCTTGCATCAGTTCATGTGTCTTCCCCTGCTTCTCTCTACTTTTCATATTCATCTCTTATGGTGTAGAAATAATCCACTGTCTTCATATATCACATTGTATTTGCCCATTTCCCATTTGACAGTATCAGTGTTGTTTCCACTTTCTACTTCAAAAAAATTCTCTGGGGCAGCTAGGTGGAGTAGTGGATAAAGTACTGGTCCTGGATTCAGGAGGAACTGAGTTCAAATCCGGCCTCAGACACTTGACACTAGCTGTGTGACCTTTGGCAATTCACTTAACCCTCATTGCCCTGCAAAACAAAACAAAACCTCCTATAAATACCTTGGTGCATATGAGACTTTTCTTTTTCTTTTTGACTTCCCTGCAGTATATGCCAACAGGGATTTGGTCATTTTTGTTGCAGGTCATTTAGAAATGTTTAAGTACATTTCTTTGCATAATTTCAAATTACTTTCTAGAATTGGAAACCATTTCACAGCTCCACCAACAGTATATTAGTATCTAGCCTGTCTTTCTACACCTTCTCCAATACTATTTCCAGCTTAACTAACTTGCTAGGTGTCAGTTGGTTTGCAGTTTTCTTGTTACTATTAATTGGGGAATCTATCCATTGGAGAATATATTGCCCTAGGTCTTAAATCTTCTGTTAGTTGCCCATGTATTTTGAATATTAGGCATACCTCTATCAGAGACTTTTGATGCAAAGATTTTTTTCTGAAGAAACAACTTCCTTTCTTACTCTAATTGCATTAGTCTTGTTTATACAAAATCTTTTAAATTTGCATGTAATCAAAATTATGTATTTTTCTACTTTTTGAACACTTCTGTACTTTGGTAAAAAATTCTCCTCCAAACATAGCTATAGCTATGAAAGCTATCTGATGTAGTTTCCTTCATTATGAATTTATTTACTGGTGTTATTGTGCCAGATTTTAAGTTGAATCTTTATGGTTCTCTATAAATGTAATCTACAAAAAGCAATAATTTTGTGTCTTTTATGATTATCCCCTCAATTTCTTTGTCTTATTGTTATAGCTAGAATCATGTCAAATATTAGAAGTGACAGTGGACAGCTTCGTTTTACTCCTGATTTAAAACCCTTTACTGTTTCTCCATTACAGACAGTGTTAGCTTTAGAGAGAGATTTTTACCACATTAAGGAATGCTAAATTTATTCCCATGCTTTTTAATGTTTTAAACAGAAACTGATGGTCTATTTTTTCAAAAGTTTTTTTTCATCTCTTGACAGAAGCATGTGACTTTTATTATTTTTATTATTAATGTTATCTGTTAGGCATGTAATTTTCCTAATATTGAATCAATCCTGCATTCCTGGTGTAAATCCAATCTGGCCGTACTGTACAATAATCTTTTTGAATATGTTGTTGTGTTAGCCTCTTTGCTGATATTTTATTCAGTATTTTTGCATTTATATTCATTTGGGATAGCCCATTTTATTATTCCTGTTTTTCAGATACCTTACATTTTCTTCAGTGTTTTTTCCTGTCTTTCAACTTTTTCTTATATGTCCTGCAGTCTGCACTGAGTTGTTTGTTCTGTACTTTTCCAGGGCCTCTACCACTTTTAGTGAAGTTTTCCACCTTTCTTTTCTGAGCTATTTATTTTCCTTCTAATTTTTGCCCCTAGTCCGTTGCACTGACTTTTCCGGTTTTTTTTACTAGTACCAAATAATACTGATAATTCGATACTTCTTTGTACTGAAAAAGCTATTCCCCTAACATTTTTTCCTTTAAGATTATTATTTCTTTTTTGATTCCAGACTTTTGCTTCCTCAAAATGAGCTTTACTGTTATTTATATAGCTTTGTGAAGCATCCCTTTGGTTGTTTGTTATAGCACTAAATCTGTAATAACTTAGATTTGATTTATTACATTGACATGGCCCAGATATGAGGACTGAACATCTCTCCAATCAAATTGCTCCTTATTTCTTGGAAGAGTATTTTGCAACTGTATCTCTATGACTCTTGAGTATACTTTGTAGACCCAGATATTTTATACATTTAGCCATTTTGACTTCTTTCTAGATTTTGCCCTTCCTGTTGCTATAAAGAAAAAATGATATTTTTGTGGGTTTATTTTTATCTCACTACTTTCCAGAAGCTATTGTCTCAATTAATTTCTTTGCTGATTTTCTAGGGTTTTCTGAGAATACCATGTTACCAGTAAGTAGGGATAGTTTTGTCTTCTCTTTACCTACATTCATGCCTTTAATTTTTTTCTTTTGTCTTACTGCTATCATTAGCATTTGAAAAGATTTAGAACAATTAAAGTTGTTAATATTCTGTTTACCTAAATTTTATTCACTTAACATTTTGTTTAAGCTGTATTCCATTAAGTATTCAGTGAAGGAAAACTTTTGACTTTTAAATTTTAAAATATTTACCTATTTAGCTAAGGTTTATGATCATCATTTAAAAATTTATTAGTTAGTGATTTTAATTTATTAACAAATCATAACCATGCTTCAGTATTTGAAGGATATTTTATTTTATTGGTGTGGATGTGCCCTCCACCAGGTACAGCCACTCTGATTCATAGACTGTCTTTCAGAGTTGCTATGGCTAAAGAATCATCATCCCTGAGCCAACTGAGTGGGAAGTCTCTTTACTGTAGTGACCATTCTTGAAATGTTTCTTAGGACCATCTAGAGCTTTTGCTCTAGTGGCATACCCTTTACAATTCTAGGATCACTTCCATACCACTGTGAAACACCAGAGCAGGATGCTAATGGAAGGGCCATTCATAGATGACCATTATAAAGGCTTATCATACTTCATAAACTTTATTTGTTTTACCTATCTAATGAAAATAACATTTTATTAATAAAATCATTCTGATCACCAAAACCAATCTTTGGTTAGTTGGGTGCTGCAATTAAATGTTTTTAAATGTATTTTACTTAGGTTTGTTTGCTTAATAAATCATAAGAAAGCTTTACGAATTAAATGTCATGTTATTGCTTTTCTTGCAAAATCTAATTTGTGACATTTCTGAACTGGCTGAAATGCCTCTTTATTTTTATTTTCTAATTTTTTAATTTTTTAATTAATTAATTAATTAATTTTGCGTGGCAGTGAGGGTTAAGTGACTTGCCCAGGGTCTCGAAGTTATTAAGTGTCAAGTGTCTGAGGTCGGATTTGAACTCAGGTCCTCCTGAATCCAGGGCTGGTGCTTTATCCAATACAGTGCCACCTCACTGCCCCAGTGCCTCTTTTTTTTAAGACTTTTATTTCTCAAATTACATGTAAAAGCAAATTTTGACATCAATTTTTTTTTTAAACTTTGTGTTCCAACTTCTCTTCCTCCCTCCCCTCACACCCGACCCCAAGAACTCAAACAATTTAACGTAAATTATACATGAGTAGTCATGGAAAACAATTCTACATTATCTAGGTTGTGAGAGAAAACAGATAAAAACAAAACTTCAGACTAAGGAATTGTCTAAAAAAATGTGTTTCAGTCTGTTTTCAGCTACCATCAGTTCTTTCTCTGTAGATGAACTGCAATTTTCATAAGTTCTTCAGAGTTATATTGAATCATTGCCTTGCTGAAGATAACCACGTGCTTCCCAGCAGATCATCTTACACTAATGCTGTTATTTTATATACAGTACATTTCTCTCTGCTTCAGTTCATGTGGGTCTTTCCAGGTTTTTCTGATAGCATTCTGTTCATCATAATTTTTATATAGTACCTTGAACTTGACAGAGAATTTGAAGAGGCACCATTTTTGACATTGTAGTCAATCATCATAACTATTTCCCTCCATCCCATTCCCTTCCAATGATATTTACTCTATTGTCTGTCTTACTTTGCCCTAATCCTCCTCAAAAGTGTTTTGCTACTGACTGCCCCCTCCCCCACTCTACCCTCCTTTCATTCACCCTTCCCTCCTTATCCTCTTCCCCTCCTACTTTCCTGTAGGGTTAAATAGATTACTCTTCCCAGTTGTGTGTGTGTGTGTGTGTGTGTGTGTGTTATTCCCTCCTTGAGCCCACTCTGATGAGGTTAAGGTCTTTGAGCCAATGCTGTTTTCTAAATTTTTCTTCCTCCCTCCCTCCTCAACTCTCCCTATGAAATCAAGCAATTCAATATATGTCATATATGTGCTGTTATGCAGAACATCTTCACCTTCCTCGAAAGTGTTTTACTTTTTACAGTTCCCTCCCCGAAAATTCCCTTCCCTCCTTCCCCTCTTCTCCCTACCCCTCCATCTCCTTCTTCTCCCACTTCTCCTCAGGGCAAAAATATATTACTATACCTGCTTGGATATGTATGTTATTCCCTCTTTGAGCTAATTCTGCTGATAGTGAGGTTCACTTCCTCCCCCTCTCCTTCCTCCTCTTCCCCTTCCCTCCATAGGCTTTTTTCTCATTTCCTTCATTTGAGCTACTTCTCTCCATTCTACTTCTCCCCTGCCCCCTCCCCCAGTCTATTCCTCCTACCTCTCACCCCTATTTTAAAGATGTCATCATGGATTAGTTAGGTGGCACAGTGGACAAAGCACCAGCCCTGGGCCCAGGAGGCCCAGAGCCCAAATCCAGCACCAGACACCAGACAACCCACCCCGTTTGCTCCACAAAGGACAAGGATACACAAAAAATAAATGCTTTACAAATACCATCCCTTCATATTCAGTTCAGACCTGTGTCCTCTGTGTATTCCTTACTGAAATAGTTCTTATGGGTTGGAAGTATTATTTTCTCATGTATGACTGTAAACAGTTTAACCTTTTAATGTCCTTCGTGATTTCTTTTCCCTGTTTACCTTTTTATGATTCTCCAGGGTCTTGTATTTGAAAGTCAAATTTTCTATTCAGTTCAGGTTTTTTCAACACAAATGCTTGGAAGTCCTCTTTCTCATTGAAGTCCCATTTTTTCCTCTGAAAGATTATACACAGTTTTGCTGGGTATATGAGTTTTGGCTATAGTCCCAGTTCCTTTGCCCTCTGGAATATCATATTCCATGCCCTCTGGTCCTTTAATGTAGAAGCTGCTAGATCTTGCTTTATCCTTATTGGAGCTCCACAGTATTTGAATTCCTTTTTTCTAGCTGCTTGCAATATTTTCTCCTTGACCAGGGAGTTCTGGAACTTGGCTATAATGTTCCTGGAGGTTTTCCTTTTGGGATCTCTTTCAGGAGGTGATCAGTGGATTCTTTCAATTTCTATTTTAGCTTCTGCTTCTAGAATATCAGGGCAATTTTCCCTCACAATCTCTTGGAGAATGGTGTCTAAGCTCTTGTTTTGTTCATGGTTTTCAGGTAGTCCAATGATTTTCAAATGATCTCTCCTGGATTTGTTTTCCAGGTCAGCTGTTTTTCCAAGGAGATATTTCACATTGCCCTCTATTTTTTCATTCAGTTGGATTTGCTTTACTGTGTTGTGGTTTCTCATAAAGTCACTAGCTTCCATTTGTCCAATCCTAATTCTTAGGCAATTATTTTCATCAGACAGTTTTTTAATCTCCTTTTCCATTTGGCTTTTCAAGCTGTTGACTTTTTTCTCATGACTCTGCTGCATCATTCTCATTTTTCTTTCCATTCTTTCCTCCCTCTTTCTACATCTTCCTTCTTTTTCTCCTGCTTTCTCTTCAAAATACCTTTTGAGAGCTACCATGGCCTGAGACCAGTTTATATTTTTCTTGGAAGCTTTGGATGTAGGGGCCCTGTGGTTGATTTCCTCATCTGATGGTACCCCTTGATCTTCCTTGTCGCTGAAGAAGCTTTCTATAGTTCTGAACTTTCTTTGCTTGCTCATCTTTTACTTGATTTTAAATTCTCCACTGGGGTCCCTGTTTTTTGGTTCCACTACTGTTCCCAGCTTCAGAGGGTCTCAGGTGTTTTGGTTTGAGGGAAGGCAGGTTTTACTCTTGCCTGGCCTGTTCTCTGGTCCAGAGATAACCTCAAGCCTACTTACTTATTAGACAACCAACCAGCAAAGCTTTCTGTGGTGTGGTTCTTAGCCTTGACGAGCCTGTACCCCTCCCCCACCTCGGCCTCCCGCTGCTCAGGATTTCTTCCTGGTTCCCCACTGGGGTGGGACAGCCAAATTCCTCCCTATGTCCCGCTGGTACCCCTGCACTCCCCTCTCCCAGCCAGCTGTTCAGCCCTCTCACCTGACTACATGCTCAGTTCTAGAAGACACTGGTGCTGTAGCTGATTCAGAGCTCTGTCGGAGTGATCGTGGGGTTGGACTTTACTCATGGCCCCCTGTAATCTATCTATAGCTGGAGAATAATCTCAGTCTGTATTTTTGTGTATTTTTCTGCTCCAGGGGTTCTTTTATTGCTGTTTTAGGGGTGATTGTGTCAGGAGCTCTGTGCGTTTAATGTCTTTGCTCCACTGTCTTGGCTCCCAATGCCTCTTTATAAATCATTCAGTCCACCACCATTTGGTGGACCTCTGGGCCAGGTACTATGCTGAGTATTTAGGGTACAAAGAGGCAACAGAAGCCCCTGCCCTCAGAGAGCATTAGGAACAGCCTGTCACTTCTTGTGGGAAGCCCTGCCACCTCAGCTAACCTACTCTGCCCTCTCTCTAGGTAACATTAATGGCTGCTACCTGGACTACTACTTTTTTCTGCTGGCTGCTATCCAAGGAGTGACCCTCTTGCTTTTCCTGATTGTCTCCGTGAAATATGACAGGCAACGATCTCGGGCCAATGGAATGCTCATCAATGGCAAATCCTGATATTCCCTGACCTGTGTGTACACAGGGAAACTACCTTGACCTTGCAGATTTTTACTATACTGCCAAGCTATGGATTGGACAAGAGGCGCAATTAAATGCACAACAATTTATTCTACCTGTGTCTATTGTACTTTCTTTTCTGGTGAGCTGGGAAACTTTTTCATTCTTATCCTTACATTTGGAGCCCCTGGTAGTTTTCTTCGGTAAATTTATACATCATTCAGCAAGTTTAAAGTAAGAACTTTGAAAAAACTTACTTTGTCTGACCCATCCCCTCCCCCTTTTGTGGAACCAGCATTAATCCACTTAAAATATTATTTTAGTTTTAGAATTATTTGAATTCCACAGTACCTTTGCATCTGAATTTGAATCTTTCCCTTATCAGACAGTATAAAATTATTGATAACTTCAGGATACTTATCTTAGTATAATTGTCCTAGCAAGCAGTCAAATTCAGTACAATCATATCATATAATGTTCTTTCAAGGGTGATATCTAGGAATGTGTTCTACAAATGGCCAGTCGCAGTGCATATGTACATTTGTATAGGAAGGAGTCACAAGTAAACTCTTTCTTAAGAGGAAGTATCTGGGGGCAGCTAGGTGGCCCAGTGGATGAAGCACCGGCCCTGGATTCAGGAGGACCTGAGTTCAAATCTGGCCTCAGACACTTGACACTTACTAGCTGTGTGACCCTGGACAAGTCACTTGACCCCAAATGCCTCACCAAAAAAAAAAAAAAGAAAAAAGAAAAAAAAAGAGGAAGTATCTGTTTTATAACATGCCAGACTTGACTTCTCCAGTGTTGGACGGCAGAACCAATAGAATTTTTGGGGGGTGGGGTGGCGATAAGTGTGTGGACCGTCAGAGTTGGGAATGTATCAATGTGTGCCTTGGCCTTGTGCATTCAAACTAACCAAATTCTTTCCTCCTCCATCTCAGCCCTAGTTCACCAGTAAACTTTTTATCAGACATGAGATCTGACAAATTTTTGACCTTGCAAACCCTGAAGTTAAGCATGTGGAAATTTTGTTCTTCTGTCCCTGCATCCCCAGCCATCTATGTCTAATTTCATATGTGGAACATTAATATTTTCTGATAACTTATTTCCTCCCCCTTTCACTATTTAACCTGTTCTTCCTTCCCCTGCTTTAGTCTTCCTGTCACTTTAGTCTGTCCCTTACCCAGCAGAAAAGTTTATTTGACAGATCCCTAGCTCTTCCAATGTCACACCCTCCCCAAACTTTTCATTGTCTTCCAGAGAAAGATAAGATTCGACTTTTAAAAACACTCTACATTCTTGCTAATCTCTGTATTTTAGCTCACACTATTTCCTTTCTTGATAATTGAAATATTTGATTGAAGAGGAAGAGAGAGTAACCAAGTGAAGAATTTGGTTCTAGTGGTGGTGGTATTGATTGGTTTCTTGAAATTATAAGCAGGTAGTAAGTCATGGTAAATTCTCTCCTTTCCCCTTCCTAAGAGGGGTGCTAATTAAATTGATAGAAGACATATATACCAAAGGGTACACATGGAAGGAATCACCTGTGTTCACAGCTCATCTTTTCCCTCTTTCCTTCCTACTTCCTATAATGGAATTGAGCTTGTCTCTTTACAAATTAGATTCTTTGTCCTGGGTAGCTGGAATTGATTGAGGAATATCTACCCCAGGACCCAAATCCATGCATATAATTGATGCTAGTGACATTTCCCACCCAAAGCCATCATGAACAGTCATACACAGGGTTGCTATTCATGGCCCATGGGCCTTATTCCTGAAAAGAAGTATTTCTCATAAGGACATCAGTCTTCAGTGCTCAGTTCTCCTGTCTGGAGACCTTAAATGATCTTCCAGGCAAGGGCGTAAGCATTTATTAAGCTACTATGTGCCAGGTAGTGTGCTAAATGATTTACAAACATCACATTTGATCTTCATAACAGCCTGGTAAGGTAAGTGCTATTATTAGCCCATTTTGCAGATGGGGAGACCAAGGCAGACAAGTTAAAAGATACTGTTCTCATTTTACAGTTGAGGAAACTGAGGCAAATAGGCCAAGTATCTTGTCTAAGACCCAACACAGATAGTAAATGCCTCAGGGTGGATCTGAACTCAGGTCTTCCTGGCACCAGGCCCAGCGCTTTAACCACTGCACCATCAAGCTCCTACTGTTCCCTTGCCACTATCTTCCATCCTATAAGCAATCTTGATCTCCTGTGAGTCAGGATGAATAAATACATTTAGTGACTTTTTGTTTATACCTGACCAAGATGGAAATAAGTTTTTGTTGTGAGAGAGAACCTGCAAAGTTACAGTATGAACTGCTTCTTGAAGAATTTCTTCTTTCTTATCCTTCCATGTAGGACTGTTTTCTCTTCTTAGATGTTTTATTTGTTTATTTTTTTAAAATATAATTCTCCCAAATAAACAATCTTAAGTAAAACAAATGAAGGACAATGGTCAGATCATAGAATTAATAACTGGAGAGGACCTTTGGGGTCATCTTTGTCTTTTTATTTTTGGATGGGAAAATGCACTTTTATTTCAATATAATGAGTTTCCTTTTTTAATGTAATAAACATTTCATTTATAGTTTGGGGTTCCAATTTTTATCCTTCCTTTCCTCCCTCCCCTCCCCTCTTCCCAACACGGCAAGCAATCAGATATGGGTTATACATGTATGATTACGTAAAACAGCACCATATTTGTCATTTTGTACAAGAAAACTTGATTAAATGAAAAAAATGACAGAAAATGAAATATAGCCTGCTTCAGTCTGTTCCATCAATATCAGTTCTTTCTTTGGAGGTGGATAGTCCCCTTTGTCTTAAGTCACATTTCATAGAAGGGGAAACAGCCGTGGAGTTGAAGCATTGATAGGGTAGAAGAAGCATTAGCTCTGATGTCAGAAAGCCTGGGTTCAAATACTACCCCTGATAGGACTGCTGTGATCTTGGATAAATCAATTAGCCTCCTTGGGCCCCAGGAGGGCCCTCATATAATAAATGAAAGAATAACCTCTGGCCATTTCAAATCTAAATCTTTGTATTAAGAGGGCTAGTGACTTGTCCAAAGTCATACAGGCAGTTGCTGAACCTAAATTCAAATGTAAGTATTTGATTTAATATTCAGTGTTTTGTTTTTTTCTTTGCATTTTATGTTACTGCTTTCTGAATCACATCATTGCCTTTTATTATTTGATAGTCAAAATATCTCCATTTACTGTCAGGAATGAGGAACTGAAAAATGAACTGAAAAATACTCTGGTCTTTATTTCTTGTCTTGGTGTGGATAGATATCCAGCGACATGGGTAGGAGACTAGCACCCCATAGACAGGCCAGGGTGACTGCTGTTCTGAGAACTGAAGGAAAAAATGTAATCCACTGGGAGCTAACCATGGTCCTGAATCCTGACATCTGGCACAAGACTCAAATTCAGTCCGAGCACCATGTTCACCACAACCACAAGTCATCTACCAAACTTCACAGCCTTTCATGCCTAAAGTTTAACCAGAAATTTCTCACTTGCACAAAGGAAAAAATTCCTCACCCTGTTGATGGAGACTGTCTTATTGTAGGTGGGATAATAGTAATAATAATATTAATAACTGATGTTTAAAGTTTTCAAAGCACTTCACATATATAAGCTTCATTACAGTCCCATCAGGCAACCAGTACAGTTATTAGGATCCTATTTTACTTATGAGGAAACAGGCTTTAGAGTAGTTAGGTAATTTACTGATGGTCACAGGGTTGGCAAGTGTGAAAGGTGGGCTTGATATCACCCTAATTCCAAGTCCAGCACTTCTGCTTGCTACTGGATCGGATAAGTTATTTCTGTTCTCTGGGCCTCGGCTTCTTCATAGGTAAAATGGGGGACTTAAGTTAGATGACGTAGGAGATACCTCCCAAGTAGATTCTATTGGATGTTATAAAAACAATACTGCTAGGCATTTCCTGAAGGCTCCTCAGTGTGCCGGGTGACTTTGGAGTCCAGTTTTGAGTTTCCATAATTACCACTCTCTACAGTGCATCTTTATTCATTTTTGTTTGCATGTACTTGTTTTTCCCCCTTTTAGCCAGCATACCCAACATAGTAGGTATATAACTGGTAACGTGAGCCAGGAAAGGTGCAGTCAGCACCTGAGAGCTGAAAGCCTCCCTGAGTCTCACACAGGAGTTTAGTGGGAGGTGGAACAGGGAGTTCTGGGCTTTGAAGCAGGAATAATAAGAAATACAGTTCCCGTTTAAGCAGTTCTTTATGGTGTGCAAAGGCCTTTGAATAGGACAACTGAAAAGAACCATGGAACCATTTTAGTTGGACATCCCTGCATTTAAAGAATAAGGGAAGTGGCCTAGAGAGAAATGATTTTCTAGAACATGACCCCACCTTCCCACCCCCTCCCCCACTGAGATTACTTCCCCTTACTGTAGGGAGTGTGGGCTTCTTGAGGGTAAGGACTGTTTTTGCCTTTGTATCTCCAGTGTTTAGTGCAGTACTGGGTATTTAAGTGTTTAATAAATGCTTGTTGGCTGACTGGCTTGGTGAAAGTTAAACAGGTAGTAAGTAGGCAAAGTCATGATTTAAACCCACCTCCAAATCTAATGCTTGTTTTGCCATACCACCTATAATAACCAGAAAATCTTCAATAGTATGAGGAACTTTTCCTTCACATAGGTGAGAAGATTTTCGTTAAGGCTTTCACAATCCTTTAGGGTAGGTAATAAGGTATTATCTCTATTGTATAAGTGAAACAGGCACAAAAAGGTTATGTGAATTGTCCAGGATCAGGCAGCTAGTACGTGGCAGTCAGTAAACATTTCTTAAGTGTTTGCTAAGTGTTGGAGATTACAAGAGGCAGAAAAGGGGGCAGCTAGGTGGCACAGTGGATAGAGCACCGGCCCTGGATTCAGGAGGACCTGAGTTCAAATCTGGCCTCAGACACTTAACACTTACTAGCTGGGGCAGCTGGGTGGTGCAGTGGATAGAGCACTGGCCCTGGATTCAGGAGTACCTGAGTTCAGATCCGGCTGTGTGACCCTGGGCAAGTCACTTAACCCCCATTGCCCCACAAAAACAAACAAAACAAAACAAAACAAAAAACCCACTTACTAGCTGTGTGACCCTGGGCAAGTCACTTAGCTCCAATTGCATCACACACAAAAAAAAAGAGAAGCAGAAAGTTCCTGTTCCCAAGAAGCTTACAATCTAATGGGAGAGACAACATGGAAACAAATATATACAAGCAAGCCATGTACAAGATAAATAAGAACTAAGGGAAGGAAAGCACTGGAGTTAATGAGAGTTGGAAAGACTTCTTGTAGAACATGGGATTTTAGTTAGGACCTGAAGGAAGCCAGAGAAGTTAGAAAGTGGAGAGGATGAGGGAGAGCCTCCAAGATGTGGAGGACAGACTGTCATAGGGTCAAAGGATTGTACTGACTGAATAAAAGAGCAGTTTAAAGCAAGCCAGATGAGGAAATTAAATGAAAATCAAGAAGTGTAAAAAAGAGGAATTAAAATAGTCACTACGAAGGATCACACTAAAAACAATTTTTTAAAATCCATAGAATCAGCACACAGCAGTCTTGGAAATTTAGGTTTTAAAAAAATCATTGAAATGCCCAGACTATTGGAAAATCCAGATGACAGACCCCAGGATTATTGACACCACCAGAGAACAACAAAAATAAAAGAATCTGGATGCTACATCTCTGGAAATCATAACAAAAAATCCAAACCAGTCACCCCAAGATAAATAGAATCTGTAGAATCCTGACAGAAGAAAGCCAGAGATGAAATGCTCTTAGACATATTAAATGACAAAGCTACAAAGGGGAAAATACTACATATTGCTAACAAGACATGAAGACATCATTTAAGCAACAATAAATCCTGCAATGGACTTTTCGTGGAAGGAAAGATCCAAGACATTTAGATGCAACACTTATAAAATATCTAATCATGCATCATAGATTGCCTTCACAGAATGCTTTGTGAAGATAAGATATAGTTGAGTCACTAAACACTTATTAAGTGCCCTTTATATTCCAGACATTGTATTAAGCACTAGGAATATAAAGACAAATGAAAAGAATCTATCCTCAATGAACTCACATTCTATTATAGGGAACCAACAGATATACAAATGTATATACAGATAGATATAGATATATACACACATACATACACATGTGTATATATAAACATATGCACAAGTATATTCCTGTATTTAAAATACTTATATACACGTGTGCATGCATATATGTGGATGCATATACATACATATAAACACATATCTGGGGTGAGAGAATGAGGAGAGACCTTATATAGGATGAGGTTGTACATGAGCTGAACCTTAAAGGATGCTAAATGACTCTAAGAAGTGGTCATGACCTGCAAGTTCATCCCAGCCACAAAGGACAGACCGTGTAAAACAACAGAATTGGAAGCAGGAGTCTTGTCTATGGGAAACAGCAAGCATATGGGCCAATTTAGCTAGAATGAAAAATGCAGGAAGCCAAATACCATGCAATCATAAGCCTGGAAAAGGTAAACTGAAGCCAGATTTGGAAGGGTTTTGGATGCCAAACAAGAGGATTTACATTTTAATCCTGGTGGCAACAGGGAACAGGGGAATCACATAGACCTGTGCTTTAGGGATATTCATTTGGCAACCATGTGAAGGACAGATTACACATGAGAGATACTTGAGGCAGCAAGACCAATCAGGATGTCATTGCAATAGTCTAGGCAAGAGGTGATGAGGGTCTGAAGTGCCTGTGTGAGTGGAGAAAAGGGGACAGATGGGAGACTTGGCCACTGATTGGAAGCAAACAGGCTTGGTCAAGTTCACAGATAGCCACTTCAAGGAAATCTTCAATGACAAACATGCTTCTCACCTTAAAAGATAAGTATTTCAAACCACAGAGGTAGAACAATTGTTAACATTAACCAGGTGTGGGGACACTCAAAGCACAGTAACAGGTAAACCACTAACAGTTTCAGAGAATGGGGGGGATCAGAATTCTTAGAGAAAAGAAAAAAAAGAACTTGAATGAGATTATTTTAGTTAATTTTGGATTAATAATAGAAATAACAAAAATGAAAAGTTCTATTTTCCCTTCTGTGAGGATGATTACGAAAAAAACAAAACCACAAGCCTAACAACTTTAACACCAAATGCAGAGGCTCAACTCCACATTAAAATGCAAAAGAGAAAGTTGCAGATTAAATGGAAAAGCAGAACCCAACCATGTTTAGCTTATAGAAAACATGTTTAATCCAGAAAGATTTAAGTAGATTCAAAATGAAAGAATGAATTAAAATTTACCATGCTCTGGAATTTATCCTCCATTTATTAGGCTGTGTGATCTGGGGATAGGTCACTTTGCCCTTGCAGCCTCAGTTTTCTTATCTGTGGAATGTGAATGATCATGATTGGAATATCTGCCTCACAGCATTATCACAAATAAGATGCTTCATACTGTAAGGTGCAATATGGGTATTACTTGCCTACCACAGCACAAAAAGCTGGGATGGCACTAATGATATTAAAGAAAATATTAACTATGTATGTACCAAACATTCATTATATCTGCATCTACTAAATTTACCACAAAACTCATGGAGAAAACTCATGACAGCTATCAGAAGAAGAAATGGGTTAAAAATCATATACCTGTAAGGAAATGATACATATGTATAGGACTAAAAATACCTTCACCAGTGGAACCAAAGGACAGTGCATAAATAGTCTACAGTGGTCAATCAGCAAACTTTTTAAAAGTATCTACTATGTGCCAGACCCTGTGCTAAGCACTGGGGTTTAAAAAAGAGGCAATAGATGGTCCCTGCCTTCAAGGAGCTTACAGTCTTATGGGGGAGGGGGGCAGCTAGGTGGCACAGTGGATAGAGCACCAGCCCTGGATTCAGGAGTACCTGAGTTCAAATCCGACCTCAGACACTTGACACTTACTGGCTGTGTGACCCTGGGCAAGTCGTTTAACCCCCACTGACCCACAAAACAAACAAACAAACAAACAGTCTTATGGGGGAGACAACATGTGAACAAATATATACAAGGCAAGCAGTATATAGGATAAATAGGAAATAATTGCCAGAGGAAAAGCCCTAGAACAAATTGGGGATAGGGAGGGCTTCCTGCACAAGGTGGGATGTTAGTTGGGATTTGAAGCCAGGTGGGGCCAGTAGTTGGAGAGGATGAGGAGGAGAGCATTCCAGGCATGGGGAACAGCCAGCGAAAATGTCTCTAGCCTTCAGTTGGAGTGTGTTGTTTGTGGAACAGCCAGATCAGTGTCACTGGATTGAAGAGTAGGTGTTAGGGAACAAGGTGTAAGAAACCTGGAAAAGTAGGAGGGGGCTAAGTTATGAAGGGTTTGAATGCAAAACAGCATTTAGTATTTGCTCCTGGAGGAAATAGGGAGTGAATGAAGTTTATTGAGTAAGGGGCTAATATGATTGAATTTTTTGGATAATGCATTCCTGTCAATAAAAATCATTTGAATATCCTCACATTGTATATTTACTTGTTTATAAACTATACGTGTATAACTGTGCTAAAATTATATTATAAAACAAAATAGAAATTAAAATGATGAGATAAGGTTGAAATGGTATTTCATTTCAAATGATATTTAGAAGCATTCAGGGAGTTCAGTGGATAAAGCAATGGACTTGGATTCAAGAAGATCAGGGTTCAAAGTTTGCCTTAGACACTAGCGTCTAACCCATGGCAAGTCATTTAACCTCAGTGAATCTCAGTTTTCTCATCATTAAAATGGATATAACAATAGCAACTACCTCATAGAGTTGCTGTGAGCACCAAATAAAGATGTGTTAAACACTTGCAAGCCAGCTATATAATTGCTAACTATTATATTTGATTCCAGACTCAATAGGGAGTCATGAAATTCATTGAGCAGGGGAGTGAAATAATCAGACCTGAACCTTAGCTAAATCACTTTGGCAGCTGTGTGGAGGATGGATTGTGAGTGGGGAAAGACGAGACGGGAGACCAATTAGAAAGTTGTTGAAAGAATCTAAGCAAAAGATGATGAGGACCTGCATATACTTATATAAGTGAGGTGTAGGAGTGTTCAGAGAACACTAGCACTTCTGGTGCTAGGTCATGCTGAGCCCTTTTCAAGCTGCTCATCCAGCTTTGGTGTCCACCTTCGTCTAACTCTCACCTGTGGCTCTAAGAAGCTGCAGCATGGGCAGCAACCACACTCTGATTTAGATGGGCTAAACCAGATTGAAGGTAACTGAAGGGCCTTAAGCCTTTTGGTGAGTTGGCGGAGGTGTCTATCCTAAGCATGTGAAGACCTCCCCCCCAATGGGTGGATGAAAACAGTTTGTTTCAATGGCCATGAAGGTGGCTTAAGTAGGCACTGTGGAGTTCTGAGAGCTTGGTCAAACATTGAAGATGCCAAGATCATCTACTGCATCCTGAGCCATGACCAGTTGTCTTGACTTTGCCTTGCCACTGGACTTCAGTGACTACTGTGGATGAGTTAACTTACCTTGGCAGTATGCTTTCCAGGAATGTCCACAGAGATGATAAGGTTGATGAATGTTTTTCCAGAGCTAGCTCAGTGTTTTGGAGGCTCTAAAGGAAAGTGTAGGAGAGAAGAGGTGTTAGGCTGCCTACCAAACTGAAGGTCTACAGAGCTGTCGTGCTGACCTCATTGTTGTATTCCTGTGAAACCTGGACTGCTTATTAGTGCTAGTCCAGGAAAGTGAATGACTTCTATCTTAATTGTCTTAATTCTGAAGATCACCTGGCAGGATAAGGCACCAGGCACTGAGGTCAGCTCTTGAGCTGAACTGCCAAGCGTCCAAACTCTATTTCAGAGAGTCCAACTCTGATGGGCTGGCCATATTGTTCCAATGCCAGACATGCATTTGCCTAAAAGACTATGTTATGGAGAACTCACACAAGGCAAGAACTCACATGGAGTTCAGAAGAAGTGTAAAGGACATTTTCAAGGCTGGAATTGATTGCATGGCAGGAAACACTGGCACGGGACAGTCCAGCATGGAGTGTTCTCATCAGAGAAGGCCAAATGGGATCATGGATTGAACAACAAAAATTGTACAACATGATGAACATTTATTAAGTGCCTACTATGTGCCAGGTCCTGTGCTAAATGCTGGGGATAGGAATAAGAAAAATAGACAGTCCTTGCCCTCATGGAACTTAAAATCTAATGGGGAAGGCTATACACAAAGGGAAGCTAAAAGACAGAAGAGGGTGCCCAGTGGAGCATGATGATAAAGTTAGAGTAGAAAACAAGGAGATGGCTGGAATTCTGAGCTCTCTCAAAAGGGAGGTGATGGGAAGAGGTTTTTTTTGCTTCATCCTCCAATCAGAAGCAAAAGAGGGTACTGATGAGGTGTGATTCCTAAAGCTGAGACAATTTTCCATGATCATGAGTTTCCTGGTGATGGGCTTATCCTGGAGGGTTGGGGGACGGAGTTGGGTAGATGACAATAATGATGATGGTAATGGGGTCAAAACCAAGAAGAGCAGTTATTAATATAAGTAAATTTTATGAAATTATAATGTAAGACATAGTACCCTATTGGATACTAGGGGTTAGTGAGAATGAAAAGTTGAAGGTTACATAGAGGTTATGACCTGGAAGGATGATGGTGCTTTCAGAATTGTGGAAATGTTGGTCATGAACAAGACCTAAACCTGAAAAATTTTAGGAAGATGTTAATAGGTCAATTGGCAGAGGGGAGAGCTGGAAAAAGATGTAGCTCCCTTTTGAGTCTGTGGATTTTACCTTATATAGAGTCCAAACAAGGGTACAACCTGAGGGGTCTCACAGGTTGGCAGTTTCCAGAAAAAGGATAATTTCCAGAAGTTGCTTGAGATGTATGTCAGCAGTAAGTATAAACATTCAATACAATTTGGGTGAATCCAAAACACAAGCTGTACCTAAAACAAGACCTTGTTGGGGTTCAAGCAATCTGGAGTCAGCATGACTTACATTCTCGGTTAAACAATGTCCAGCCAAATAAATCTAGGTCCAAACAATATTAATAAATAATAAAGTATTTTCCCCACAGAAGAGGGATGGATTTGGGGCACAGGAAGGAAAATATAATGAGATCCAAAGAATGCAGTCACAATGGTCCATGACATTTCATCCTGTGAGACTTACTCTGTCCCACTTAAAGTGAAGATGGGGGTCTGGTGGTGGTGGGACCCTTCTTTATCCCTCTTCCAACCTGGTCTGATCACTAGGTTATCTGGAGAACAAGGGGTGGGTGCTGTTACATTTTTCTTGACTTCAAATCCAGTGCTATCCACTGGATTTCAACCAATAGGTTGAAGCCGCCAAAAGGCAAAGGAGAATCTTCCTAACAATGAGAGTTATACTAGAGTGGGATAGTCTACCTTAAGAAGGAGCCATTTTCCTCTTCATGGAAGCTTTCAGGTAAAGGCTGGATGGGCCACTTGTTGCCCATGTTGTTCAGATGGCTTTCTTGTACACCTTATTAGAGGCCCCTAGGGGGTTCCATAGTGCACAGAGTGCGGGTCCTGGAGTCAGGAAGACCTGAGTTCAAATTCAGCCTCAGACAACTGTGGGATCCAGGAAAAGTCACTTAACCTCTGTCTCAGTTTCCTTCTTGGTAAAATGACACCTGCATCCCAAGATTGTTGTGAGGATCAAATAAAGCCTTATCTGTAAAATGCTTAGCCCACTGCCTGACACATGATATCCCAATTGGTCCCCATGCCTCAAGCATCGCTCTATAATTTCTCCTTCACATGACTGCCAGATTGATATAAAGGCTACACAAACACTTCTTCCCTTTCTTCTTCCCTTATTTTTTCTCCCTACATATTTTAATAGTTGACCATCTTTTAACTTTTGTTACCCTCTCCTCAATTGGCTTTTGTGATATAGCTCTTTCTTAGTTCTATCTGACCCCTCTTCCTTCTTATTTACTGTTCTATGATCATCCACGTCCCAATATCCCACTCCCCAATTACTGTTATTGAAGATACCAACATGTGGAGACCTCAGGGAACCCTTTCTCTCCTCTCCTTCTTGTTCTCATTCCTCAATTCTCAATAGATCCTCCCCCCATCTCTACCCCTGCCAGAGTTAACTCAGAACCCTAGTCCAGTCTGACCCTAGGGTTCACTGTGCTATTCCAAACAGTTATTATTTGTATATCTCCTTCCTTGTCATTGCTCCCCAAGGTCCACTGGACTTACCATCTGCTTCAACATTTTTGCCTCTAGACTCCTAGGCATTACCATATGACCTGGCATTGCACCCTAAAGACCAGCTGTTCTTTCCATCTGTTCTGAAACTGAATGTTGCTGTAAGTGTTGCCTTCCTTAATTAAAATGTGAGTTCCTTAAGAGGAGGTACTCTCTCCCTTTCCCATTTTTGTGCTTAGTACTTATTACAATTCTTGGAATAAAGTAATTGCTCAATAAATGCTTTTCTATTCCATTCTACAAAGTTGTCAAGTACCTCATTCTTCCTTCCTTCCTTCCTTCCTTCCTTCCTTCCTTCCTTCCTTCCTTCCTTCCTTCCTTCCTTCCTTCCTTCCTTCCTTCCTTCCTTCCTTCCTTCCCTCCTTCCCTCCTTCTCTCTGTGTCTATCTCTGTGTCTCTCTTTCACACACACACACACACACACACACACACACACACGTACAAAGTAGGCAAAAGGAGTATTCTGCCAGTCAGAGCATTCTTCCTGGTGCCTGCTACACAATTCAATTCAATAAGCATTTTCCAAAGTGCCATGTGTGTTCCAGTCACTACAGTAATGGCTGGGGAGACAAACACAAAAATGAAAACTGACCTTGCCCACAAAAAGCTTCCATTCTTTTGGGGAGATAGAGCATAGGCATTAAAATAAGCAAATGTGAGGTAATTTGAAGAAGGGGAATATAATCACAGATTGGATGGCAGAGGGAAGAGTCTGGAAAGGTTTCACCTAGGAGGTGACACTGACATGAGAGCTTTAAAGAAAAATGAGGATTCAGGAAGATGGGGAACATGGGATCATAGATCCAGAGCTGGAAGGCATCTAAGAGCTCACCCCCTCATTTGATGGTGGAGGAAAC
Source organism: Dromiciops gliroides (assembly GCF_019393635.1). NCBI lineage: Eukaryota > Metazoa > Chordata > Mammalia > Microbiotheria > Microbiotheriidae > Dromiciops > Dromiciops gliroides. The sequence continues at coordinate 37,899,759 of NC_057861.1, read as the reverse complement.
TGAGGCTTAGGGAAGTTATGTGATGAAGAGGAAATGGACTTCCTGTCATAGTGGGGCCCTGTGTGAATGGCAAAGTAGGAAACAGAATGTTGAGTGGGGAGGGGGTGGCCAAACATCCAGTTTGCCTGGAATTAAGGAAGGTAATGTGAAGTAGGCTAGAAAGGTAGTTTAGAGTGAGATTGTGGAGGGATTAGGAAAAATGCCTTCCAGAGAAGTTCCTAGTTTATTATCTTCAAGGCAAAAGAGAGCCAATGAACACATATAATAGTGGTGCACATTGACCTTTGGATTTGTCTTAGTTGAGGCCGGTCTCATTCATGGTTTTTTTGGGTGTCAGACTGGACTCTTAGGCTATAGAGAGATCATTTAGAAGGTAGGAGTTAGGAAACAAAATGTTCAGAAATCCCTACAAGCTCCACAATCTACCCAGTGGAAGGCTATTCTGCTCAAGTGGTTTTCTCTGGTGCTGACTGCTGTTTTTCTAAATATACTTTGAAATCTGAGAATTGGGCAACCACTGAGATCACATCCCGTTCTCTTCCACCTCTCTGCATTTTACAGGCTGCCCCATGACCAGAATAGACTCCCTTTATAGCCACACCTGCTAATTTCCTTCTTTTCTAAGCCTGGTTTAGGTACTAGTTTGCTAATTAATCCTATCCCTAATCCCACCCACTAACCCATACCCTCCATCAAAATTTTCAGTATTTCTCCCTTGTATTCTCCAATCTCTCAGGTATTAACATTTCTCTCTGTGAGAGTCCACAAATACATTTACAATTTTTGTTTGCACTAAAGTTTTCAACTGGGACCTATTGGCTATTTAGAGAATTTCCAACATTTTGAACAACAATGATAAAGTCTCATATGCACTGTTATTAAGGCATGAAAGAAATTCCGACATTACTGATTCCATTTTACACATGTAGAAACTGAGGGCCATAAAGAAAAAGTGATTTGGCTTACAATGTGTCAGTGATAGAGATGAGTTTACAACCCATCCTTAATCCTGTGATTTCTTTTTAACTGTACTGCCCAAGAATGCTTGACTACAGAACGTTATCCAGCCTTCCCTGGCCTATATCATTTTCAATTTAATCCCACAAACTTTTCTCAAATGCCTGCTCTGGGCAGTGCACTGGGGAGAGGAAGATGAAGTAAGAAATAATCCCTGCCCTCAACAAAATTATGATATATTGGAGGAGTGAGGTGTTGTACTGTGTGTGTATATGTGTGTGTGTGTGTGTGTGTGTGTGTGTGTACATATGTGAGTAACCAGTATAGGATACATACAGAATGTCCTAAGTGCATAAAAGATACCAGTCATGAAGAAGGAAGAAAAAAAGCATTTATTAAGCACCTACTATGTGCTAGGCACTGTGCTAAGTGCTTTACAAATACCTCATTTGGTGAGTAATTTGAGGATTTGATCATTTGATTCTCACAACAACCCTGGCATGTCGGTACTATTATATCCCCACCTTTTTTTGGTGGGACAATGAGGGTTAAGTGACTTGCCAAGGGTCACACAGCTAGTAAGTGTCAAGTGTCTGAGGCCAGATTTGAACTCAGGTCCTCCCGAATCCAGGGCGGGTGCTTTATCTGCTGCTCCACCTAACTGCCCCTATTATTTCCCCACTTTAAAGATGAGGAAAATAAGTCTGACAAGAGCTTAAGAGTTTTGCCCAGGGTCACTCAGCTAATAAGTGTCTGAGGCCAGATTTGAACTGAGGGTTTCCTGAGTTCAGGCCCAATGCTCTGTCCTTGTGCCAGTGAAGGGATTGGAAATCTCTCTATGAGGGACTGGAAAGGGGAGGGGGAAATGAAGAAATCCAAGATGGCTTCGTAGAGGAAGGTAGTATCTCTCTTGGGTCTTGAAGGAAAGGAAGGATTTCAACAGGTGGAGTGATGGATAGAGTTTGTTCTGGGTGCTGGGCAGCCTGGACAAATGCGCAATGTCAGAAGAGGGCAGGAGTAGATCAGGGAAGAGTGGACCGAGCAGATAATGTGAGCTTGGCTTGGAAAAGCACGCTGGAGATAGGTCATGATGGACCTCAAATGCTACAATTAAAGGCATTTTAAACTACTCTACAGAGTGGTAAAAAACAACAAACAAACAAACAACCGAACCAGCAAACAGAAAACACCAACAGCTTCCAGAAAGCTTCTCCACCCTCTATGACTTAAGAGGGACTTATAGCAAAACCCACTCTATGAGATGGGGTTGATTATCACTTAGGTGAGATGCTCTTATGGCAGAGCTATAACCATAAACACTCTGTAGAATGTTAACCATTAGAACCAGCTATTTCAGAGAAATGGATTTTTCTGTGTTGTCCCTTTGGTGACGGATGGCAAGTTATGATACTCATTTTCCCCAGATCAGTCACAATCAATCAACAAGCTCTTTTCAAATGCCTACTATGTGACAGGCACTGGGCAAGGTACTGGGGGTTCAAAGAAAAAAGAAGAAAAAAAATCCCTTCTCTGAGAGTCCTTCCATTTTGTCAAGAAAATGTACAAACGGACTAAATACGTGCCAAATAAACACAGTGTATATGAGGAGGAAGGTAACTAGTGTTTAGGGAGGATGGAGAAAGGTTCTGTGGAGACAGCGGTGCTTGACTGGAATCTCAAAGGAAGTGAGGGAATCTCTGAAGTGCAGAGGAGGGAATAAACTCCAGGCATGTCAGAAGGGAGAGGGAGCCTCATGTATGAGGAACATAGAGAGGGCCAGTTGTGCTGGTAGGTGGTGGCCGGGAAAGGGAGTAACAAAGCAGGGAAGATGGCTGGGAGCTGAATTGTGAAGGGGTTTAAAAGCCAAACAGAGGGGGCAGATAGGTGGTGCAGTGAATAAAGCACCAGCCCTGGATTCAGGAGTCCCTGAGTTAAAATCCGGCCTTAGACACTTGACACTTACTAGCTGGGCAAGTCACTTAACCCTCATTGTCCCACAAGAAACCACAAAAAACAAAACAAAACAAAACAAGCCAAACAGAGGACTTTATTTTTTTTCTTAGATGCATTAGGGCAGTAGTGTCCGATTCAAATATAAATGGTGTCACTAATCCATCAATAAGGATCCCTGCACATTACATATTAACTTAGTTTTAAAATCTAGAGTTATCTAGGTTTTATTGTATTTTTATTTACTTGGTTATATATATCCCAATTATGTTTTAATCTGGTTCAAGCCACACTAGGGAGTGTTGTGGGCCTCATGTGGTCTGTGCAAGTCATGCTTGACATTTGCACTACAGGACCACTTTAGATAATTGATAAGGAAAATTTATTGAGTAGGGCATTGACAGACTCAGGAAGAATATGATAATTGTCTTCAAGTAGTGGCTAGATGGTGTAGTGGATAGAGTGCCCATCCTGGAGTAAGGAAAACTCATCTTCCTGAGTTCAAATATGGCTTCATACACTTACTAGCTGTGTGACCCTGGGCAAGTCACTTCTCTTTATCTCAGTTTCTTTATCTATAAAATGGGGATAATAATAGTACCTGCCTCCTAGGGTTGGTGTGAGGATCAAATGAGGTGATATTTGTGAAGTGCTAAGCAAGTACTTAGAAAGTGCTGGTAAATCACTATCATCATCATGTGAAGGAGATTGGTTAGCCTTATTCTATTTTGTCCCAAAGGGGAGAGCTAGGAGATATGAGTGGGGGTTGTCAAGGAGGTGATTCAGTTGGATGTCAGGCACTGTCTCAAAGAGGAATATGATGCCTCAGAAGACAGTGATTTCCTTCTTTTTGGAGAATCCAAGTAGAATCTGGATGGCCACTTGATGTATGTGGTACAGTGGGTATTACTTTCATTTGTGAGTTGTCCTTGATGGCTTCAGATCCTCAGGTCCCTTCAGACCCTCAAATTCTGTAGTTCTGTAACAAGATCAGATCTTTCTTTAAGTAATCTGACTTTACTATCTACAGCCATATGAAAAAATGTTCTCAATCACTACTGATTAGAGAAATGCAAATTAAAACTACTAGGAGGTACCACCTCACATTTATCCAATTGGCTAATTTGACCAAAAAAGAAAATTATAAATGTTGGAGAAGATGTGGGAAAATTAGAACAGCTGTGGAGTGATCCAACCATTCTGGAGAGCAATTTGGAACCATGTCCAGAAGGTTATAAAACTGTGCATACCCTTTGACCCAGCACTATCACTATTAGGTCTATATATCAAAGAGATCATAAAAAGGGGAAAGGACCCACGTATACAAAAATATTTATAGCTGTTCTTTTTGTGGTGTCAGAGAATTAGAAATTGAGGAGATGTCCATCAATTGGGGGTTAAACAAGTTGTGCTATATGAATACAATGGAATCCTATTGTGCTGTAAGAAGCTGATGGATTTCAGAAAAACTTTGAAAGGCTTATATGAATTGATTCTGAGTGAAATTAGCAGAACCAACAGAACATTATATATAGTATCAACAGCATTGTGTGATGATCAATTGTGATAGACTTAACTCTTCTCAGGAATACAATGATCCAAGACAATGCCAAAAGACTTATGGTGGAAAATGCTCTTCACATTCAGAAAAAGAAATATGGAGTCTGAATGCAGATTGAAGCATACTGTTTTCACTTTTGTTGTTGCTTATTGTTGTTCATTCTTTTTTGGATTTTTACCCTTTTGTTACGATTCTTCTTTCACAATATGACTAATGTGGAAATACGTTTAACATGATTATAATATGTAACTCATATTAAATTGCTTTCTGCCTTAGGAAGTGGGGAGGGAAGTGAGGATGGGAGAAAAATTTAAGGAACATATAATGATTTGCCAGATCTTCTTGTTACTATCTTCACAACATTTATCTCATCAAGTACCTTTTCCCTACTCACATAACCACTACCTTAGTTCATCCCTAGTTTAGTAGTCTAAACTGACCTCCCTCCCCTCTTCAATCTGTCCTTCACACAACTGCTAAAATCACATTCTTTTTTCAATTTTTTTATTCATTTATTGCCTGGATAATCTTGGGCAGTAATAATAGCTAGTAATAATAATAGCAAGCGGGGCAGATAGATAGGGCAGTGGTAAAGCACCAGCCCTGGATTCAGGAGTACCTGAGTTCAAATCTGACCTCAGACACTTGACACTTACTAGCTGTGTGGTTTTTCTTACTCCAGGACCCATGAGTGTTCTCTCCACTGCATCTCCTTGTTGCAAGTCATTTGACTTTTCTTGGGCCTCAGTTTCCTCACTTGTAAAATAATGAGCTTGAACTAGGTATGATCCTATGATCCTATAAAAATGACCTTTAAGATCCTTGACAGCCCTAGGTGTTGGATCCTTGAATCAATTTCATTGTTGAGGTAAAGACTATTATTTGTGACAGAGGGCACATCACATAAGATCTCTGGTTCACAGCTACAGATGAAGGTAGTTGAATTATATTATCTTTAAATTTTCTCCTTCTCCAAATCTGAGGATAACTTATGACAACTTTATCCCCTTAATGCTATGGTTGGAATGCTCTCTCTCCTTACCTCCATTTCTTAGGATTCATTGTTTTCTTTAAGGTTCAGTTCACAGGCCATCTCCTCTGTGAAGCCTTTCCAGATCTTTCTGGTCGCTAGAGGTCCCTCTCTCCTATTCAAATCAACATAGATATGCTTGTCTGTTTATTTGTTGTATCCTTCTAGGTGGAATGTGAGCTCCCTGAGGGAAGGGCCTCTTTCATTTTTTTTTTTAACATATAAGGTATTTTATTTTTTCCGTTACATGTAAAGATAGTTCTCAACTTTTGTTTATACAAGCTTTACAATTTCAGATTTTTCTCCCTCTCTCCCCTCCCTCCCCCCTCCCCTAGACAGCAGGTAATCTGATACAGGTTATATCTATATATCTATATACATATACATATATATATACACACACACATATATATATCCATAATAACATTAATCCTATTTCTGCATTAATCCTTTTATAAGAGAAAAAATCAGGGCAGTAATGCAAAACCTCAAAATAGAGAAAAAAAAAAACAACAGCACCCAAAACAAAAGAAATAGTATGGTTCAATCAGCATCTGTACTCCACAGTTCTTTTTCTTTTTCCTTGGATTTGGAGATCCTCTTCTATCATGAGTTCCCTGGAACTCTTCTGTACCATTGCATTGGTGAGAAGAATGTAGTCCATCACAGTAGGTCAACATTCAATGTTGATGATACTGTGTACAATGTTCTTCTGGTTCTGCTCATCTCACTCATCATCAGCTCACGTAAGACCCTCCAGGTTTCTCTGAACTCCTCCTGCTCATCATTTCTTACAGCACAATAGTATTCCATTGTATTCATATACCACAACTTGTCCAGCCATTCCCCAATTGATGGGCACCCCCTCAACTTCCAATTCCTTGCTACCACGTAAAGAGCAGCTATAAATATTTTTGTACATGTGGGTCCCTTTCCCCTTTCTATGATTTCTTTGGGAAAAAGACCTAAAAGTGGAATTGCTGGGTCAAAGGGTATGCACAGCTTTATCGCCCTTTGGGCATAATTCCAAATTGCTCTCCAGAATGGTTGGATCAGTTCACAGCTCCACCAACAATGAATTAGTGTTCCAATTTTCCCACAGCTTCTCCAACATTTATTATCTTCTTTTTTTTTGTCATTTTAGCCAATCTGATATGTGTCAGGTGGTACCTCAGAGTTGTTTTAATTTGCATCTCTCTAATCATTAGAGATTTAGAGCATTTTTTCATATGGGAATAGATAGCTTTGGTTTCTTCATCAGAAAACTGCCTATTCATATCCTTTGACCATTTCTCAATTGGGGAATGACTTGGATTCTTATAAATTTGATTTAGTTCCCTATATATTTTAGAGATGAGGCCTTTATCAGAAGTACTGGCCTCAAAAATTGTTTCCCAGATTTCTGCCTCCCTTCTAATTTTGGATGCATTGCTTCTGTTTGTATAGAAATTTTTAAATTTAATATAATCAAAATCATCCATTTTGCATTTTATAATATACTCTATCTCTTGTTTGGTCAAAAACTGTTTTCCTTTCCAAAGATCTGATAGGTAGACTATTCCTTTCTCTCCTAATTTACCTATGGTATCACCTCTTATGTCTAAATCGTGTATCCATTTTGACCTTATTTTAGTATAAGGTGTAAGATGTTGGTCTATGCCTAATTTCTGCCATATTATCTTCCAGTTTTCCCAGCAGTTTTTGTCAAATACTGAGTTCCTATCCCAGAAGCTGGAGTCTTTGGGTTTATCAAACACTACATTACTAGTGTCATTTGCTACTGCATTTCCTGAGCCTAGCCTATTCCATTGATCTACTACTCTATTTTTTAGCCAGTACCAGATAGTTTTGATGACTGGCGCTTTATAGTAAAGCTCCAGGTTTGGTATTGCTAACCCACCTTCCTGTGAATTTTTTTTCATTATTTCCCTGGATATTCTTGATTTTTTGTTTTTCCAGATGAATTTTGTTATTATTTTTTATAGCTGTATAAAATAATTTTTAAGTAGTCTGATTGGTATGGCACTGAATAATTAAATTAATTTAGGCAGTATTGTCATTTTTACTATATTAGCTCTGCCTATCCATGAGCAATTGATATCTTTCCAATTATTTAGATCTGTTTTGATTTGTGTGAAGAGTGTTTGGTAGTTGTGTTCATAGAGTTCCTGGGTTTGTCTTGGCAAGTAGACTCCCAAGTATTTTATATTATCTACCGTTACTTTAAATGGAATTTCTCTTTCTATCTCTTGCTGCTGGTCTTTGTTGGTCATGTATAGAAATGCTGATGATTTATGTGGATTTATTTTATATCCTGCTACTTCGCTAAAGTTGTTAATTTTTTCAAGTAATTTTTGAGTTGATTCTCTAGGATTCTTTAAGTATACCATCATATCATCTGCAAAGAGTGATAGTTTTGTTTCCTCCTTGCCTATTCTAATTCCTTTAATTCCTTTCTCTTCTCTGATTGCTAAAGCTAACATTTCTAGGACAATATTAAATAATTGGGGTGATAATGGACATCCCTGTTTCACCCCTTATTGGGAGGGCCTCTAATTTATCTTCATTGCATATAATACTTGCTGATGGCTTTAGGTAGATACTGTTTATTATTCTAAGGAAAGCTCCACCTATTCCTAAACTCTCTAGTGCTTTTATTAGGAATGGGTGTTGTACTTTGTCAAAAGCTTTCTCTGCATCTATTGAGATAATCATATGATTTTGATTGGTTTTCTTATTGATGTGGTTGATTATGTTAATAGTTTTCCTAATGTTGAACCAGCCCTGCATTCCTGGTATAAATCCCACCTGGTCATAGTGTATTATCCTGGTGATCACTTGCTGTAATCTCCTTGCTAATATCTTATTTAAGATTTTAGCATCAATATTCATTAGGGAAATTGGTCTATAATTTTCTTTCTCTGTTTTTGCTTTGCCTGGTTTTGGTATCACCACCATATTTGTGTCATAAAACGAATTTGGTAGAACTCCTTCTTCACCTATTTTTCCAAATAATTTGTATAATATTGGAATTAATTGTTCTTTAAATGTTTGGTAAAATTCACCTGTAAACCCATCTGGGAAACCAGCTCTTAGTTTTATTGATTAATTCTATAGTTTTTTTGCTTTCAATCTTATTAATTTCTCCTTTAATTTTCAGGATCTCTAATTTAGTGTCTAATTGGGGATTTCTAATTTGTTCTTTTTCTAGCTTTTTAAGTTGCATGCCTAATTCATTAATCTCCTCTTTCTCTTTTTTATTCATGTAAGCATTTAGAGCTATAAATTTTCCCCTAAGCACTGCTTTGGCTGCATCCCATAGATTTTGGTATGTTGTCTCATTATTGTCATTCTCTTGGACGAAGGTATTGATTGTTTCTATGATTTCTTGTTTGGCCCATTCATTCTTTAGAATGAAATTATTTAGTTTCCAAATGATTTTCATTCTACTTTTCCCTGGCTCTTTCTTACATGTAATTTTTATTGCATCATGATCTGAGAAGGATGCATTTACTATTTCTGCCTTTCTACATTTGACTATGATGTTTTTGTGCCCTAATACATGGTCAATTTTTTAAAATGTGCCATGTACTGCTGAGAAAAAGGTATATTCCTTTCTATCCCCATTCAATTTTCTCCAGACATCTATCATGTCTAACTTTTCTAGTAATCTATTAACCTCTTTCACTTCTTTCTTATTTATTTTTTGGCTAGATTTATCTAATTCTGAGAGGGGGAGATTCAGATCCCCCACTAGTATAGTATTACTGTCTAATTCCTCTTGTAACTCATTTAACTTCTCCTCTAAGAACTTGGATGCTATACCACTTGGCGCATACATATTTAATATTGATATTACTTCATTATCTATAGTACCTTTAAGTAAGATGTAATTTCCTTCCTTATCTCTTTTAATGAGATCTATTTTTGCCTGCACTTTGTCTGAGATAAGGATTGCTACCCCTGCCTTTTTTACTTTAGCTGAGGCATAATATATTCTGCTCCAGCCTTTTACCTTTACTCTGTGTGTATCTCTCTGCTTCAAATGTGTTTCTTGTAAACAGCATATTGTAGGGTTCTGGTTTTTAATCCACTCTGCAATTCGCTTCCATTTTATAGCAGAGTTCATCCCATTCACATTCACAGTTATTATTACTGACTGTCTATTCCCCTCCATTCTATTTACCCCCTTTGTACTTTTCCCCCCTTCTTTCACCCTATTCCTCCTCACCGACGTTTTACGTCTTACCCCTGCCTCCCCCGATCTGCCCTCCCTTTTTATCACCCCCCTCTCTTTTCTTTACCCTTTTCTCCCTTGCTTTTGTCCTCCCTTCTATCAGTCCCCCCATTTCCCTTCCCCTTTTGTTTCTCTAAAGAATGAGTTAAGTTTCTTTATCCCAATGAACGTATATGTTATTCCCTCTTTGAGTCAAATCTAATGAGAATAGGGTTGAAACAATGTTCCCCACTCCTTTCTTTCCCTCTATTGTAATAGTTTTTTTTCCACCTCTTCATATGATATAATTCATCCCATTCCACCTCCCCTTTCCTCTCCTCCCCATAGACTCCCTTTTTAACCCCTTAATTCTTTTCTATCATCACATCAAAGACAATTTATATTTATACCCTCTATATAAAGTCCTTTTCTCTGCCCAAATACATTTACAGTTCTTAAGAGTTATGAGTATTATCTTCCTGTGTAGGGATATAAACAGTTTAACCTAATAGGGTAACCTTTTTTTTTCCCCTTCTGTTTACCTTTTTAAACTTCTCTTGAGTCTTGTATGTTGAGATCGAATTTTCTATTCAGTTCTGGTCTTTTCACCAGGAAAGATTGAAAGTCCCCAATGTCATTAAATGTCCATCTTTTCCCCTGAAAGAAAATGCACATTTTTGCTGAGTAATAGATTCTCAGCTGCAATCCAAGCTCCTTTGCCTTCCGGAATATCATATTCCAAGCTTTGTGGTCCTTTAATGTTGAAGCTGCCAGGTCCTGAGCAATCCTGACTGTGGCTCCATGATATTTAAATTGCTTCTTTCTGGCTGCTTGGAGTATTTTCTCCTTCACCTGATAATTCTGGAATTTGGCTACAATATTCCTTGGAGTTTTCCTTTTGGGGTCTCTTTCAGGAGTTGATTGGTAGATTCTTTCAATGATGATTTTATCCTCTGATTCTATGATATCAGGGCAGTTCTCCTTAATAATTTCCTGGAATATGGTGTCTAGATTCTTTTTCTGGTCATGGCTTTCAGGCAGTCCAATGATTCTCAAATTGTCTCTCCTCGATCTGTTTTCCAGATCAGTTGTCTTTCCAATGAGGTATTTCACATTTTCTTCTATTTTTTCATTTTTTTTTATTCTGCTTGACTGATTCCTGGTGTCTCATGGATTCCTTATCTTCCAGCTGTCCCACTTTAATTTTTAAGGCATTGTTTTCTTCAGTGAGATTATGCACCTTTTTTTCCATTTGGCCAAGTGAATTTTTTAAGGCATTGTTTTCTTCAGTGAGATTATGCACCTTTTTTTCCATTTGGCCAAATGAATTTTTTAAGGCTTTGTTTTCTTCAGTGAAATTATGTGCTTCCTTTTCCAAGCTGCTGATTCTTTTTTCATAGTTTTCTTGTTTTGCTTTCATTTCTCTCCTCATTTTTTCTTCTACCTCTTGCAATTGATTTTTAAAATCCTTTTTGAGCTCTTCCAGGAAGGCTTTTTGTTCTTGCGACCAATTCACCTTCCCTCGTGAGGCTTCAGATGTAGGCAATTTGAGGCTATTGTCCTCATCTGAGTTTGTGTTGGCTTCTTCCCTATTGATACAGAAGCTCTCAATGGAGAGGGCTCTTTTTTGCTTCTTACTCATTATTGCAGCTTATTTATTTATTCTTTAAGTTGAGGTCTGCTCTGGGGGCACTAGGGTCCCTGTTTTGGGTTTCTTGTGCAGGGGTATAGGTGCTTTGTGACCGGGTTTTTACTCTGTGGCCTTTATGGTGTGTGGAGATCCCCCGCCCTGCACTTCCTGTCTGATTGTGCTCGGCCAGCCAGGCGCCAGACCCCGGCGTCTGATCCAGCCTGACCCGTTCGTGGCCCTCTTGGCCGGTGCAGGTAGGTTTTTCCACTGTCCTTCTTGGCCACCAGATTTTTGAACCAGGTTCCAGGGGCCTCAGTTGTTCGGCTGTGGCCCGCAGCTCCTGCTGACTTGCCCCGACCCCCTCGGCACTGGGTTGCTGCCCTGCGCTGGTCCTCCCTTTTGCCGGAGTCAGACCGACCTTTTCCTGAAGTCTTCTAAATTATCTCTGGTTGGAGGACTGTGTCTCTCTGTCTCTTTGCAGGTTCTGTAGTTTCAGAATCCGTCCAGAGGCTTGATTTAATGTTCGTTTTGAGGGAACAGAAGGAGAGCTCAGGCAGCTTGCTGCTTCCTCTCCGCCATCTTGGCTCCGCCCCGGCCTCTTTCATTTTTGTCTTTTCGTCTTCATGGCACAAGTGTCTGATATATAACTGCCTTTTGGATACAATTAGGTTCTTTGGAAGAAAATGTTTGGATTTCCCTTCTCTGATTAGCTGAAATGGGAGGACCCCAGAGATAGGGCAGAGATGGAAGTGTAGCCATTGTGAAAGTTTGGGAGTGACCTCCTTGTGGCCTAGTTGCACTTTCTGCATATTGAAAGGGTTCCAGGACTTGGGTTGGAATCTGACTGTAGTAAACTCGTCTATTTTGAGCATAGCAGATGTAAAGTCTCTACCAGAGCCCAGACTTTGGAAGATATTCTGACCGAGGATCTGTCTAGCTAAGTTTGGTGGGAATCATTACTGAAGGCTCTGTCCTTTAGAGATGACTTGTTTTAAAAGCCAAAGCAAAGTCACAAAAATTGTCTACCTAAGACCCCAGAGGTCACCAATACCCTCATTTTATAAAAAAGAAAATTGGAACCTAGATAAGTGAAATATCTTCCCCAAGGAGTTGAACCCAAGTCTTTTGGCCAAATCAAGAGGCATCATGGTAGAGTAGATAAGAATGCTAGAATTGGTGTCCTTAGGACAGTTAGGTGGTGCCACATTGGACAGGGTTCCAGAGGCCCAGAGTAAGGAAGACTCGGCTTTCTTAGTTCAAATCTTACTAGCTGTGTGACCCTGGAAAATCATTTAACCCTGATTGCTTCAATTTCCTCATTTGTAAAATGAGCTGTAGAAGCAAATGGCAAACTACTCCAGTATCTCTGCCAAGAAAACCCCAAAAGGGGTCATGAAGAGGCAACTGAAAACAACCGAACAACAACAAACCTGGGTTCAAATCTCACCTTAGACACTATGTGACACTGGAGAAATAATTTAAGTTCTCTGACCTTCAGTTCCCACATCTGTAAAATGGGAATTTTGGTTCACTTGCTTTACAGACTCATTGCTGGATCACATGAAATAAGGCATATAAAGTGCTTGATAAACCTTAAAGTTCCGTATCAGTGTTAGTAATTGTTAGTTCCATTCATCCATCCATTTATTCATTCTTTCTAGCGCTTATTAAAGGTCTGCTCTATTGCTTCCTCTTAAGCCACTGTGCAATCACAAATCCTGGAGCCATTTCCTTTAGAGGAGTGCCTTACTTCTCCTGAGGGTTGGGTTATCATGGACCAAGAATTCATTTCCTAGAAGCCAGCCTCCTGGAGACAAGAATTTTCAGACCTAGCTAGGCCATTCCTGTGGTAACAGGCAAGGGAGGACTCCTGGGTCTCTAATCCAGCTTGGTCAGGCATTTGGGGAGCTTGTGTGCCTCTGAAGGCTTGGGGTCACCTCCATGCCACAGTGACAAATCGGAGCAAGAAGCTATTAAAAAGTTATTTTTCAGAATCATTTGGGTGACCATGGGCAAGTCACTTAACCCTCATTGCCCTGCGCAAAAACAAAACAAAACAAAACAAAAAAACCTCAAACTAGAATCATTTGGGGTAAACATTGTGGCCACTTTCCCCAAATTCCTGAATGAGACTTGGATGGGGACTGGGCTAAGTTTCAGTTTCACAACTGGCAGGATCATAAAACTGCTGTGGAAATGCTTTTGCTCATTAAAACATAATCTCCTTCCTCCAATCCATACATCATCCTATCAGTCACCTTCTTAAATCAGCCTCCACTGTGACTAGTTGTAAGTACTGTAGTACCTCACTATGTGTTTGCAGGAATCTATGCATGTCTTTTTCAAAATTCCTCGGCATTAGTGTAAAAGTTTGCTCAGGGCTGAAACCCACTGGAACTCTTCCTGCTGAGGTGTGGACTTTGACGTGTCTCTGCTGAGGGCTTTGGAATGTCTCTTGGTGTGGTGCAGGAGAAAGAAGGCTGGATTCGGTCAGGGGGTCTGCATCTGACTCCTGTCTCTGCTACTTATCACCTGTTTGACCTTGGGGTTCAGTTTTGTCCTCTGTTCAGTGTGAGTGTGGGTGTGGCATATATGCAGAGAAAGCTCGTCCTGGAATCAGGAAAACCTGCATCCTATTTCAAACACTTGCTAACTGTGTGACTCTGGGCAAGTCCCTTGGGCAAGATAAATGAGGGGTGGAGACCGGACTTGATGGCCTCTGAGGTCTCGATCATCTCTAAATCTTCCACACCATCATCCTATGCCTAAGTGGCCTCTTGGAATCCACCCATTTCTAAACCCAAGGTCCTCACATCTAGGAAGTGATGGGTAGAATCACTGCTTCCTCTCCCCAGTGCACTGCCCCGCAAAAAAAAAAAAAAAAAAGTAGAGAGGCTCTTAGAAGCCGGTTAGTCTAATTCCTTCATTTTTTTTTTTTTGTGGGGCAATGGGGATTAAGTGACTTACCCAGGGTCACACAGCTAGTAAGTGCCAAGTGTCTGAGGCCGGATTTGAACTCAGGTCCTCCTGAATCCAGGGCCGGTGCTTTATCTACTGCACCACCTAGCTGCCGCCCAATTCCTTCATTTTTACATAAGAAGATACTGAGGCATGGAGAGGTAAGAGTCTGAGGTGAGATTTACTAGTTGATGCTGCCCCAAACTGGTTCCGAGTCAATGAAAGTAGACTTGTAGCATCTAAAATGTCAGTGTGAGCATTTATACCTCAGAAATGGGCAAAAATCTACAAATCAGGACTTGATTTTTTTTTTTGTCTTGTGAATTGTTGAGACTGAAGAAAGTGATGGAGAAATTCTTAATAATGCAGATTTAACTTGAAAGTGTATTGCATGCATAGTACACCCCTGACGGACCTCCATTTTGGCCAGCCATGCTTCATTCCCTTCCAGGCTAAG